>NW_028225179.1:174621191-174667736 GCF_052327205.1 Somniosus microcephalus
ACAGCGCGGCGCTCCCTCAGTACTGCCCTCCGACAGTGCGGCGCTCCCTCAGTACTGCCTCTCCGACAGTGCGGCACTCCCTCAGTACCGCCCCACCGACAGTGCGGATCTCCCTCAGTATTGCCCCTCCGACAGCGCGGCGCTCCCTCAGTACCGCCCCTCCGACAGTGCGGCGCTCCCTCAGTACTGCCCCTCCGACAGTGCGGCGCTCCCTCAGTACTGCCCCTCTGACAGTGCGGCGCTCCCTCAGTACTGCCCCTCTGACAGTGCAGCACTCCTCAGTACTGCCCCTCCGACAGTGCGACGCTCCCTCAGTACTGCCCCTCCGACAGTGCGGCGCTCCCACAGTACCAACACTCCGACAGTGCAGCACTCCCTCAGTACTGCCCCTCCGACAGTGCGACGCTCCCTCAGTACTGCCCCTCCGAAAGCGCGGCGCTCCCTCAGTACCGCCCCTCCGACAGTGCGGCGCTCCCTCAGTACTGCCCCTCCGACAGTGCGGCGCTCCCTCAGTACTGCCCCTCTGACAGTGCGGCGCTCCCTCAGTACTGCCCCTCTGACAGTGCAGCACTCCCTCAGTACTGCCCCTCCGACAGTGCGACGCTCCCTCAGTACTGCCCCTCCGACAGTGCGGCGCTCCACAGTACCAACCCTCCGACAGTGCGGGGATCCCTCAGTACTGCCCCTCCGACAGTGCGGCACTCCCTCAGTACCGCCCCCTCCGACAGTGCGGGGCTCCCTCAATACTGCCCCTCCGACAGTGCGGCGCTCCCTCAGTACCGCCCCTCTGACAGTGCGGCACTCCCTCAGTACCGCCCCTACGACAGTGCGGCGCTCCCTCAGTACCGCCCCTCTGACAGTGCGGCACTCCCTCAGTACTGCCCCCTCCGACAGTGCGGCGCTCCCCTCAGTACTGCCCCTCCGACAGTGCGGCGCTCCTCAGTACCGCCCCTCCAACAGTGCGGTGCTCCCTCAGTACCGCCCCTCCTACAGTGCGGCGCTCCCACAGTACCAATCCTCCGACAGTGCGGGGATCCCTCAGTACTGCCCCTCCGACAGTGCGGCACTCCCTCAGTACCGCCCCCTCCGACAGTGCGGGGCTCCCTCAGTACTGCCCCTCCGACAGTGCGGCGCTCCCTCAGTACCGCCCCTCTGACAGTGCGGCGCTCCCTCAGTACCAGCCCCTCTGACAGTGCGGCACTCCCTCAGTACCGCCCCTACGACAGTGCGGCGCTCCCTCAGTACCGCCCCCCTGACAGTGCGGTGTTCCCTCAGTACGCCTCTCCGACAGTGCGGCACTCCCTCGGTACTGCCCCTCCAACAGTGCGGCGCTCCCTCAGTACTGCTCCTCCGACAGTTCATCGCTCCCTCAGTACTGCCCTTCCCACAGTGCGGTGCTCCCTCAGTACCGCCCCTCCGACAGCGCAGCGCTCCCTCAGTACTGCCCCCTCCGACAGTGCGGCGCTCCCTCAGTACCGCCCCTCCGACAGTGTGGTGCTCCCTCAGTACCGCCCCTCCGACATTGCGGCGCTCCCTCAGTACTGCCCCTCCGACAGTGCGGCTCTCCCTCAGTACCGCCCCTCCGACAGTGCAGCGCTCCCTCAGTACTACCCCTTCGACAGTGCGGCGCTCCCCTCAGTATCGCCCCTCCGACAGTGCGGTGCTCCCTCAGTACCGCCCCTCCTACAGTGCGGCGCTCCCTCAGTACTGCCCCTCCGACAGTGTGGCGCTCCCTCAGTACCGCCCCTCCGACAGTGCGGCGCTCCCTCAGTACTGCCCCTTCCGACAGTGCGACCGCTCCTCAGTACCGCCCCTCCGACAGTGCGGCGCTCCTTCAGTACCGCCCCTCCGACAGTGTGGCGCCCCCTCAGTTGCCGCCCCTCCGACAGCGCGGCGCTCCTCAGTACTGCCCCTCCGACAGTGCGGCGCTCCCTCAGTACTGCCTCTCCGACAGTGCGGCACTCCCACAGTACCGCCCCTCCGACAGTGCGGAGCTCCCTCAGTATTGCCCCTCCGACAGCGCGGCGCTCCCTCAGTACCGCCCCTCCGACAGTGCGGCGCTCCCTCAGTACTGCCCCTCCGACAGTGCGGCGCTCCCTCAGTACTGCCCCTCTGACAGTGTGGCGCTCCCCTCAGTACTGCCCTTCTGACAGTGCAGCACTCCCCTCAGTACTGCCCCTCCGACAGTGCGACGCCATCCCTCAGTACTGCCCCTCCGACAGTGCGGTACTCCCACAGTACCAACACTCCGACAGTGCTGGGGATCACTCAGTACTGCCCCTCGATAGTGCGGCACTCCCTCAGTACCGCCCCCTCTGACAGTGTGGCGCCCCCTCAGTACCGCCCCTCCGACAGCGCGGCGCTCCCTCAGTCCTGCCCCTCCGACAGTGCGGCGCTCCCTCAGTACTGCCTCTCCGACAGTGCGGCACTCCCTCAGTACGCCCCTCCGACAGTGCGGCACTCCCTCAGTATTGCCCCTCCGACAGTGCGGCGCTCCCTCAGTACCCCGCCCTCCGACAGTGCGGCGCTCCCTCAGTACTGCCCATCGACAGTGCGGCGCTCCCTCAGTACTGCCCTTCTGACAGTGCAAGCACTCCCTCAGTACCGCCCCACCGACAGTGCGACGCTCCCTCAGCACCGCCCCTCCGACAGTGTGGCGCTCCCTCAGTACTGCCCCTCCGACAGTGCGGCGCTCCCTCAGTACCGCCCCCCTCCTACAGTGCGGCGCTCCCTCAGTATTGCCCCTCCGACAGTGCGGTGTTCCCTCAGTACTGCCCCTCCGACAGTGCGGTGCTCACCTCAGTACCACCCCTCCGACAGTGCGGCGCTCCCTCAGTACTGCCCCTCCGACAGTGCGGCGCTCCCTTAGTACTGCCCCTCCGACAGTGCGGCGCTCCCTCAGTACTGCCCCTCCGACAGTGCGGCGCTCCTCAGTACTGCCCCTCTGACAGTGCGGCGCTCCCTCAGTACTGCCCCTCTGACAGTGCGGCGCTCCCTCAGTACTGCCCCTCCGACAGTGTGGCGCTCCCTCAGTACTGCCCTCCGACAGTGCGGCGCTCCTCAGTACTGCCCCTCTGACAGTGCGGCGCTCCCTCAGTACTGCCCCTCTGACAGTGCGGCGCTCCCTCAGTACTGCCCTCCGACAGTGCGGCGCTCCCACTATACCAACCCTCCGACAGTGCGGGGCTCCCTCAGTACCGCCCCTCCGACAGTGCGGCACTCCCTCAGTACCGCCCCCTCCGGACAGTGCGGGGCTCCCTCAGTACTGCCCCTCCGACAGTGCGGCGCTCCCTCAGTACTGCCCCTCCGACAGTGCGGTGCTCCCTCAGTACTGCCCATCCGACAGTGCGGCGCTCCCTCAGTACCGCCCCTCCAACAGTGCGGTGCTCCCTCAGTACCGCCCCTCCTACAGTGCGGCGCTCCCTCAGTATTGCCCCTCCGACAGTGCGGCGCTCCCTCAGTATCGCCCCTCCGACAGTGCGGCGCTCCCTCAGTACTGCCCCCTCCGACAGTGCGGCGTTCCCTCAGTACCGTCCCTCCGACAGTGCGCCGCTCCCTCAGTACCGCCCCTCCGACAGTGCGGCGCTCCCTCAGTACCGCCCCTCCGATAGTGCGGCGCTCTCTCAGTACCGCCCCTCCGACAGTGCGGCGCTCCCTCAGTACCGACCCTCCGACAGTGCGGCGCTCCCTCAGTACCGCCCCTCCGACAGTGTGGTGCTCCCTCAGTACCGCCCCTCCGACAGTGCGGCGCTCCCTCAGTACTGCCCCTCCGACAGTGCGGCGCTCCTCAGTACCGCCCCTGCAAAAGTGCAGTGCTCCCTCAGTACCGCCCCTCATACAGTGCGGCGCTCCCTCCGTATTGCCCCTCCGACAGTGCGGCGCTCCCTCAGTTCTGCCCCTCCGACAGTGCGGCGCTCCCTCAGTACTGCCCCTCCGACAGTGCGGCGCTCCCTCAGTACTGCCCATCCGACAGTGCGGTGCTCCCTCAGTACTGCCCCTCCGACAGTGCGGCGCTCCCTCAGTACCGGCCCTCCTACAGTGCGGCGCTCCCTCAGTACTGCCCCTCCGACAGTGCGGCGCTCCCTCAGTACCGCCCCTCCGACAGTGCGGTGCTCCCTCAGTACCGCCCCTCCTACAGTGCGGCGCTCCCTCAGTACTGCCCTCCGACAGTGCGGCGCTCCCTCAGTACCCGCCCCTCCGACAGTGCGGCGCTCCCTCAGTACTGCCCCTCCGACAGTGCGGCGCTCCCACAGTACCAACCCTCCGACAGTGCGGCACTCCCTCAGTACTGCCCTTCCGACAGTGCGGGGCTCCCTCAGCACTGCCCCTCGACAGTGCGGCGCTCTCTCAGTACTGCCCCTCCGACAGTGCGGCGCCCCCTCAGTACCACCCGCCCCTCCGACAGTGCGGCGCTCCCTCAGCACCGCCCCTCGAGAGTGTGGCGCCCCCTCAGTACCGCCCCTCCGACAGCGCGGCGCTCCCTCAGTACTGCCCCTCCGACAGTGCGGCACTCCCTCAGTACCGCCCCTCCGACAGTGCGGGGCTCCCTCAGTACTGCCCCTCCGACAGTGCGGCGCTCCCTCAGAACTGCCTCTCCGACAGTGCGGCACTCCCTCAGTACCGCCCCTCCGACAGTGCGGCGCTCCCTCAGTATTGCCCCTCCGACAGTGCGGCGATCCCTCAGTACCCCGCCCCTCCAACAGTGCGGTGCTCCCTCAGTCCTGCTCATCCGACAGTGCGGCGCTCCCTCAGTACCGCCCCTCCAACAGTGCGGTGCTCCCTCAGTACCGCCCTCCTACAGTGCGGCGCTCCCTCAGTATTGCCCCTCCGACAGTGCGGCGCTCCCTCAGTATTGCTCCTCCGACAGTGCGGCGCTCCCTCAGTCCCGCCCTCCAACAGTGCGGTGCTCCTCAGTACCGCCCCTCCTACAGTGCGGCGCTCCCTCAGTATTGCCCCTCCGACAGTGCGGCGCTCACTCAGTACTGCCGCTCCGACAGTGCGGCGCTCCCTCAGTACTGCCCCTCCGACATTGCGGCGCTCCCACAGTACCAACCCTCCGACAGTGCGGGGATCCCTCAGTACTGCCCCTCCGACAGTGCGGCACTCCCTCAGTACCGCCCCCTCCGACAGTGCGGGGCTCCTCAGTACTGCCCCTCCGACAGTGCGGCGCTCCCTCAGTACCACCCCTCTGACAGTGCGGCGCTCCCTCAGTACCGCCCCTCTCTCTGACAGTGCGGCACTCCCTCAGTACCGCCCCTACGACAGTGCGGCGCTCCCTCAGTACCGCCCCCCTGACAGTGCGGTGTTCCCTCAGTACGCCTCTCCGACAGTGCGGCACTCCCTCAGTACTGCCCCTCCGACAGTGCGGCGCTCCCTCAGTACTGCCCCTCCGACAGTGCGGCGCTCCCTCAGTGTACTGCCCATCCGACAGTGCGGCGCTCCCTCAGTACCGCCCCTCCAACAGTGCGGTGCTCCCTCAGTACTGCCCATCCGAAAGTGCGGCGCTCCCTCAGTACCGCCCCTCCAACAGTGCGGTGCTCCCTCAGTACCGCCCCTCCTACAGTGCGGCGCTCCTTCAGTATTGCCCCTCCGACAGTGCGGCGCTCCCTCAGTACTGCCCCTCCGACAGTGCGGCGCTCCCTCAGTACTGCCCATCCGACAGTGCGGTGCTTCCTCAGTACTGCCCCTCCGACAGTGCAGCGCTCCCCTAGTACTACCCCTCCGACTGTGCGGAGCTCCCTCAGTATTGCCCCTCCGACAGTGCGGCGCTCCCTCAGTACTGCCCCTCCGACAGTGCGGCGCTCCCTCAGTAGTGCCCCTCTGACAGTGCAGCGCTCCCTGAGTACCGCCCCTCCGACAGTGCGGCGCTACCTCAGTACCGCCCCTCCAACAGTGCGGCGCTCCCTCAGTACTGCCCCTCCGACAGTGCGGCGCTCTGTCAGTACCGCCCCACCGACAGTGCGACGCTCCCTCAGTACCGCCCCTCCGACAGTGCGGCGCTCCTTCAGCACCGCCCCTCCGACAGTGTGGCGCCCCCGCAGTACCGCCCCTCCGACAGCGCGGCGCTCCCTCAGCCCTGCCCCTCCGACAGTGCGGCACTCCCTCAGTACCGCCCCTCCGACAGTGCGGCGCTCCCTCAGTATTGCCCCTCCGACAGTGCGGCGCTCCCTCAGTACCGCCCCTCCGACAGTGCGGCGCTCCCTCAGAACTGCCCCTCCGACAGTGCGGCGCTCCCTCAGTACTGCCCCTCTGACAGTGCGGCGCTCCCTCAGTGCTGCCCCTCTGACAGTGCAGCACTCCCTCAGTACTGCCCCTCCGACAGTGCGACGCTCCCTCAGTACTGCCCCTCCGACAGTGCGGCACTCCCACAGTACCAACCCTCCGACAGTGCGGGGATCCCTCAGTACTGCCCCTCCGACAGTGCGGCACTCCCTCAGTACCGCCCCCGCCGACAGTGCGGGGCTCCCTCAGTACTGCCCCTCCGACAGTGCGGCGCTCCCTCAGTACCGCCCCTCTGACAGTGCGGTGTTCCCTCAGTACGCCTCTCCGACAGTGCGGCACTCCCTCAGTACTGCCCCTCCGACAGTGCGGCGCTCCCTCAGTACTGCCCCTCCGACAGTTCGTCGCTCCCTCAGTACTGCCCTTCCCACAGTGCAGCGCTCCCTCAGTACTGCCCCGCCGACAGTGCGGTGCTCCCTCAGTACCGCCCCTCCGACAGCGCGGCGCTCCCTCAGTACTGCCCCTCCGACAGTGCGGCGCTCCCTCAGTTCTGCCCCTCCGACAGTGCGGCGCTCCCTCAGTACCGCCCCTCCGACAGTGCGGCACTCCCTCAGTACCGCCCCTCCGACAGTGCAGCGCTCCCTCAGTACTACCCCTTTGACAGTGCGGCGCTCCCTCAGTACCGCCCCTCCGACAGTGCGGTGCTCCCTCAGTACCGCCCCCTCCTACAGTGCGGCGCTCCCTCAGTACTGCCCCTCCGACAGTGCGGCGCTCCCTCAGTACCGCCCCTCCGACAGTGCGGCGCTCCCTCAGTACTGCCCCTCCGACAGTGCGGCGCTCCGTCAGTACCGCCCCACCGACAGTGCGACGCTCCCTCAGTACCGCCCCTCCGACAGTGCGGCGCTCCTTCAGTACCGCCCCTCCGACAGTGCGGCGCTCCCACAGTACCAACACTCCGACAGTGCAGCACTCCCTCAGTACTGCCCCTCCGACAGTGCGACGCTCCCTCAGTAGTGCCCCTCCGAAAGCGCGGCGCTCCCTCAGTACCGCCCCTCCGACAGTGCGGCGCTCCCTCAGTACTGCCCCTCCGACAGTGCGGCGCTCCCTCAGTACTGCCCCTCTGACAGTGCGGCGCTCCCTCAGTACTGCCCCTCTGGCAGTGCAGCACTCCCTCAGTACTGCCCCTCCGACAGTGCGACGCTCCCTCAGTACTGCCCCTCCGACAGTGCGGCGCTCCCACAGTACCAACCCTCCGACAGTGCGGGGATCCCTCAGTACTGCCCCTCCGACAGTGCGGCACTCCCTCAGTACCGCCCCCTCCGACAGTGCGGGGCTCCCTCAATACTGCCCCTCCGACAGTGCGGCGCTCCCTCAGTACCGCCCCTCTGACAGTGCGGCACTCCCTCAGTACCGCCCCTACGACAGTGCGGCACTCCCTCAGTACCGCCCCTACGACAGTGCGGCGCTCCCTCAGTACCGCCCCTCTGACAGTGCGGCCCTCCCTCAGTACTGCCCCTCCGACAGTGCGGCGCTCCCTCAGTACTGCCCCTCCGACAGTGCGGCGCTCCCTCAGTACCGCCCCTCCAACAGTGCGGTGCTCCCTCAGTACCGCCCCTCCTACAGTGCGGCGCTCCCACAGTACCAACCCTCCGACAGTGCGGGGATCCCTCAGTACTGCCCCTCCGACAGTGCGGCACTCCCTCAGTACCGCCCCCTCCGACAATGCGGGGCTCCCTCAGTACTGCCCCTCCGACAGTGCGGCGCTCCCTCAGTACCGCCCCTCTGACAGTGCGGCGCTCCCTCAGTACCGCCCCTCTGACAGTGCGGCACTCCCTCAGTACCGCCCCTACGACAGTGCGGCGCTCCCTCAGTACCGCCCCCCCTGACAGTGCGGTGTTCCCTCAGTACGCCTCTCCGACAGTGCGGCACTCCCTCGGTACTGCCCCTCCAACAGTGCGGCGCTCCCTCAGTACTGCTCCTCCGACAGTTCATCGCTCCCTCAGTACTGCCCTTCCCACAGTGCAGCGCTCCCTCAGTACTGCCCCTCCGACAGTGCGGTGCTCCCTCAGTACCGCCCCTCCGACAGCGCAGCGCTCCCTCAGTACTGCCCCTCCGACAGTGCGGCGCTCCCTCAGTACCGCCCCTCCGACAGTGTGGTGCTCCCTCAGTACCGCCCCTCCGACATTGCGGCGCTCCCTCAGTGCTGCCCCTCCGACAGTGCGGCTCTCCCTCAGTACCGCCCCTCCGACAGTGCGGCGCTCCCTCAGTACCCGCCCCTCCGACAGTGCGGCGCTCCCTCAGTATTGCCCCTCCGACAGCGCGGCGCTCCCTCAGTACCGCCCCTCCGACAGTGCGGCGCTCCCTCAGTACTGCCCCTCCGACAGTGCGGCGCTCCCTCAGTACTGCCCCTCTGACAGTGCGGCGCTCCCTCAGTACTGCCCTTCTGACAGTGCAGCACTCCCTCAGTACTGCCCCTCCGACAGTGCGACGCTCCCTCAGTACTGCCCCTCCGACAGTGCGGTACTCCCACAGTACCAACACTCCGACAGTGCGGGGATCCCTCAGTACTGCCCCTCCGATAGTGCGGCACTCCCTCAGTACCGCCCCCTCTGACAGTGTGGCGCCCCCTCAGTACCGCCCCTCCGACAGCGCGGCGCTCCCTCAGTCCTGCCCCTCCGACAGTGCGGCGCTCCCTCAGTACTGCCTCTCCGACAGTGCGGCACTCCCTCAGTACCGCCCCTCCGACAGTGCGGCACTCCCTCAGTATTGCCCCTCCGACAGTGCGGCGCTCCCTCAGTACCGCCCCTCCGACAGTGCGGCGCTCCCTCAGTACTGCCCATCCGACAGTGCGGCGCTCCCTCAGTACTGCCCTTCTGACAGTGCAGCACTCCCTCAGTACCGCCCCACCGACAGTGCGACGCTCCCTCAGCACCGCCCCTCCGACAGTGTGGCGCTCCCTCAGTACTGCCCCTCCGACAGTGCGGCGCTCCCTCAGTACCCGCCCCTCCTACAGTGCGGCGCTCCCTCAGTATTGCCCCTCCGACAGTGCGGTGTTCCCTCAGTACTGCCCCTCCGACAGTGCGGTGCTCCCTCAGCACCACCCCTCCGACAGTGCGGCGCTCCCTCAGTACTGCCCCTCCGACAGTGCGGCGCTCCCTTAGTACTGCCCCTCCGACAGTGCGGCGCTCCCTCAGTACTGCCCCTCCGACAGTGCGGCGCTCCTCAGTACTGCCCCTCTGACAGTGCGGCGCTCCCTCAGTACTGCCCCTCTGACAGTGCGGCGCTCCCTCAGTACTGCCCCTCCGACAGTGTGGCGCTCCCTCAGTACTGCCCCTCCGACAGTGCGGCGCTCCTCAGTACTGCCCCTCTGACAGTGCGGCGCTCCCTCAGTACTGCCCCTCTGACAGTGCGGCGCTCCCTCAGTACTGCCCCTCCGACAGTGCGGCGCTCCCACTATACCAACCCTCCGACAGTGCGGGGCTCCCTCAGTACCGCCCCCTCCGACAGTGCGGCACTCCCTCAGTACCGCCCCCTCCGACAGTGCGGGGCTCCCTCAGTACTGCCCCTCCGACAGTGCGGCGCTCCCTCAGTACTGCCCCTCCGACAGTGCGGTGCTCCCTCAGTACTGCCCATCCGACAGTGCGGCGCTCCCTCAGTACCGCCCCTCCAACAGTGCGGTGCTCCCTCAGTACCGCCCCTCCTACAGTGCGGCGCTCCCTCAGTATTGCCCCTCCGACAGTGCGGCGCTCCCTCAGTATCGCCCCTCCGACAGTGCGGCGCTCCCTCAGTACTGCCCCTCCGACAGTGCAGCGTTCCCTCAGTACCGTCCCTCCGACAGTGCGCCGCTCCCTCAGTACCGCCCCTCCGACAGTGCGGCGCTCCCTCAGTACCGCCCCTCCGATAGTGCGGCGCTCTCTCAGTACCCGCCCCTCCGACAGTGCGGCGCTCCCTCAGTACCGACCCTCCGACAGTGCGGCGCTCCCTCAGTACCGCCCCTCCGACAGTGTGGTGCTCCCTCAGTACCGCCCCTCCGACAGTGCAGCGCTCCCTCAGTACTGCCCCTCCGACAGTGCGGCGCTCCCTCAGTACCGCCCCTGCAAAAGTGCGGTGCTCCCTCAGTACCGCCCCTCCTACAGTGCGGCGCTCCCTCCGTATTGCCCCTCCGACAGTGCGGCGCTCCCTCAGTACTGCCCCTCCGACAGTGCGGGGATCCCTCAGTACTGCCCCTCCGACAGTGCGGCACTCCCTCAGTACCGCCCCCTCCGACAGTGCGGGGCTCCCTCAATACTGCCCCTCCGACAGTGCGGCGCTCCCTCAGTACCGCCCCTCTGACAGTGCGGCACTCCCTCAGTACCGCCCCTACGACAGTGCGGCGCTCCCTCAGTACCCGCCCCTCTGACAGTGCGGCACTCCCTCAGTACTGCCCCTCCGACAGTGCGGCGCTCCCTCAGTACTGCCCCTCCGACAGTGCGGCGCTCCCTCAGTACCGCCCCTCCAACAGTGCGGTGCTCCCTCAGTACCGCCCCTCCTACAGTGCGGCGCTCCCACAGTACCAACCCTCCGACAGTGCGGGGATCCCTCAGTACTGCCCCTCCGACAGTGCGGCACTCCCTCAGTACCGCCCCCTCCGACAGTGCGGGGCTCCCTCAGTACTGCCCCTCCGACAGTGCGGCCCTCCCTCAGTACCGCTCCTCTGACAGTGCGGCGCTCCCTCAGTACCGCCCCTCTGACAGTGCGGCACTCCCTCAGTACCGCCCCTACGACAGTGCGGCGCTCCCTCAGTACCGCCCCCCTGACAGTGCGGTGTTCCCTCAGTACGCCTCTCCGACAGTGCGGCACTCCCTCGCTACTGCCCCTCCAACAGTGCGGCGCTCCCTCAGTACTGCCCCTCCGACAGTGCGGCGCTCCCTCAGTACCGCCCCTGCAAAAGTGCGGTGCTCCCTCAGTACCGCCCCTCCTACAGTGCGGCGCTCCCTCCGTATTGCCCCTCCGACAGTGCGGCGCTCCCTCAGTACTGCCCCTCCGACAGTGCGGCGCTCCCTCAGTACTGCCCCTCCGACAGTGCGGCGCTCCCTCAGTACTGCCCATCCGACAGTGCGGTGCTCCCTCAGTACTGCCCCTCCGACAGTGCGGCGCTCCCTCAGTACCGGCCCTCCTACAGTGCGGCGCTCCCTCAGTACTGCCCCTCCGACAGTGCGGCGCTCCCTCAGTACCGCCCCTCCGACAGTGCGGTGCTCCCTCAGTACCGCCCCTCCTACAGTGCGGCGCTGCCTCAGTACTGCCCCTCCGACAGTGCGGCGCTCCCTCAGTACCGCCCCTCCGACAGTGCGGCGCTCCCTCAGTACTGCCCCTCCGACAGTGCGGCGCTCCCACAGTACCAACCCTCCGACAGTGCGGCGCTCCCTCAGTACTGCCCTTCCGACAGTGCGGGGCTCCCTCAGCACTGCCCCTCCGACAGTGCGGCGCTCTCTCAGTACTGCCCCTCCAACAGTGCGGCGCCCCCTCAGTACCCGCCCCTCCGACAGTGCGGCGCTCCCTCAGCACCGCCCCTCCGAGAGTGTGGCGCCCCCTCAGTACCGCCCCTCCGACAGCGCGGCGCTCCCTCAGTACTGCCCCTCTGACAGTGCGGCGCTCCCTCAGTACTGCCTCTCCGACAGTGCGGCACTCCCTCAGTACCGCCCCTCCGACAGTGCGGCGCTCCCTCAGTATTGCCCCTCCGACAGTGCGGCGATCCCTCAGTACCGCCCCTCCAACAGTGCGGTGCTCCCTCAGTGCTGCTCATCCGACAGTGCGGCGCTCCCTCAGTACCGCCCCTCCAACAGTGCGGTGCTCCCTCAGTACCGCCCCTCCTACAGTGCGGCGCTCCCTCAGTATTGCCCCTCCGACAGTGCGGCGCTCCCTCAGTATTGCTCCTCCGACAGTGCGGCGCTCCCTCAGTCCCGCCCCTCCAACAGTGCGGTGCTCCCTCAGTACCGCCCCTGCTACAGTGCGGCGCTCCCTCAGTATTGCCCCTCCGACAGTGCGGCGCTCACTCAGTACTGCCGCTCCGACAGTGCGGCGCTCCCTCAGTACTGCCCCTCCGACAGTGCGGCGCTCCCTCAGTACCGCCCCTCCGACAGTGCGGCGCTCCCTCAGTACTGCCCCTCCGACAGTGCGGCGCTCCCTCAGTACTGCCCCTCCGACAGTGCGGCGCTCCCTCAGTACTGCCCCTCCGACAGTGCGGCGCTCCCTCAGTACTGCCCCTCCGACAGTGCGGCGCTCCCTCAGTACCGCCCCTCCGACAGTGCGGCGCTCCCTCAGTACTGCCCCTCCGACAGTGCGGCGCTCCCTCAGTATTGCCCCTCCGACAGTGCGGCGCTCCCTCAGTACCGCCCCTCCGACAGTGCGGCGCTCCCTCAGTACTGCCCCTCCGACAGTGCGGCGCTCCCTCAGTCCCGCCCCTCTGACAGTGCGGCGCTCCCTCAGTACTGCCCCTCTGACAGTGCAGCACTCCCTCAGTACTGCCCCTCCGACAGTGCGACGCTCCCTCAGTACTGCCCCTCCGACAGTGCGGCGC
This sequence comes from Somniosus microcephalus, assembly GCF_052327205.1. Classification (NCBI taxonomy): domain Eukaryota; kingdom Metazoa; phylum Chordata; class Chondrichthyes; order Squaliformes; family Somniosidae; genus Somniosus; species Somniosus microcephalus. The sequence goes on from NW_028225179.1 coordinate 174,633,967, forward strand.
TCCCACAGTACCAACCCTCCGACAGTGCGGGGATCCCTCAGTACTGCCCCTCCGACAGTGCGGCACTCCCTCAGTACCGCCCCCTCCGACAGTGCGGGGCTCCCTCAGTACTGCCCCTCCGACAGTGCGGCGCTCCCTCAGTACCGCCCCTCTGACAGTGCGGCGCTCCCTCAGTACCGCCCCTCTGACAGTGCGGCACTCCCTCAGTACCGCCCCTACGACAGTGCGGCGCTCCCTCAGTACCGCCCCCCTGACAGTGCGGTGTTCCCTCAGTACGCCTCTCCGACAGTGCGGCACTCCCTCGGTACTGCCCCTCCGACAGTGCGGCGCTCCCTCAGTACTGCTCCTCCGACAGTTCATCGCTCCCTCAGTACTGCCCTTCCCACAGTGCAGCGCTCCCTCAGTACTGCCCCTCCGACAGTGCGGTGCTCCCTCAGTACCGCCCCTCCGACAGCGCAGCGCTCCCTCAGTACTGCCCCTCCGACAGTGCGGCGCTCCCTCAGTACCGCCCCTCCGACAGTGTGGTGCTCCCTCAGTACCGCCCCTCCGACATTGCGGTGCTCCCTCAGTACTGCCCCTCCGACAGTGCGGCGCTCCCTCAGTACTGCCCATCCGACAGTGCGGCGCTCCCTCAGTACCGCCCCTCCAACAGTGCGGTGCTCCCTCAGTACTGCCCATCCGAAAGTGCGGCGCTCCCTCAGTACCGCCCCTCCAACAGTGCGGTGCTCCCTCAGTACCGCCCCTCCTACAGTGCGGCGCTCCTTCAGTATTGCCCCTCCGACAGTGCGGCGCTCCCTCAGTACTGCCCCTCCGACAGTGCGGCGCTCCCTCAGTACTGCCCATCCGACAGTGCGGTGCTTCCTCAGTACTGCCCCTCCGACAGTGCAGCGCTCCCCCAGTACTACCCCTCCGACTGTGCGGCGCTCCCTCAGTACCGCCCCTCCTACAGTGCGGCGCTCCCTCAGTACCGCCCCTCCGACAGTGCGGCGCTCCCTCAGCACCGCCCCTCCGAGAGTGTGGCGCCCCCTCAGTACCGCCCCTCCGACAGCGCGGCGCTCCCTCAGTACTGCCCCTCCGACAGTGCGGCGCTCCCTCAGTACTGCCTCTCCGACAGTGCGGCACTCCCTCAGTACCGCCCCTCCGACAGTGCGGCGCTCCCTCAGTATTGCCCCTCCGACAGTGCGGCGATCCCTCAGTACCGCCCCTCCAACAGTGCGGTGCTCCCTCAGTCCTGCTCATCCGACAGTGCGGCGCTCCCTCAGTACCGCCCCTCCAACAGTGCGGTGCTCCCTCAGTACCGCCCCTCCTACAGTGCGGCGCTCCCTCAGTATTGCCCCTCCTACAGTGCGGCGCTCCCTCAGTATTGCCCCTCCGACAGTGCGGCGCTCACTCAGTACTGCCGCTCCGACAGTGAGGCGCTCCCTCATTACTGCCCCTCCGACAGTGCGGCGCTCCCTCAGTACCGCCGCACCGAAAGTGCGGCGCTCCCTCAGTACTGCCCCTCCGACAGTGCGGCGCTCCCTCAGTACTGCCCCTCCGACAGTGCGGCGCTCCCTCAGTACCGCCCCTCCGACAGTGCGGCGCTCCCTCAGTACTGCCCCTCCGACAGTGCGGCGCTCCCTCAGTACTGCCCCTCCGACAGTGCGGCGCTCCGTCAGTCCCGCCCCACCGACAGTGCGACGCTCCCTCAGTACCGCCCCTCCGACAGTGCGGCGCTCCTTCAGTACCGCCCCTCCGACAGTGTGGCGCCCCCCTCAGTACCGCCCCTCCGACAGCGCGGCGCTCCCTCAGTATTGCCCGTCCGACAGTGCGGCGCTCCCTCAGTACCGCCCCTCCGACAGTGCGGCGCTCCCTCAGTACTGCCCCTCCGACAGTGCGGCGCTCCCTCAGTACCGCCCCTCTGACAGTGCGGCGCTCCCTCAGTACTGCCCCTCTGACAGTGCAGCACTCCCTCAGTACTGCCCCTCCGACAGTGCGACGCTCCCTCAGTACTGCCCCTCCGACATTGCGGCGCTCCCACAGTACCAACCCTCCGACAGTGCGGGGATCCCTCAGTACTGCCCCTCCGACAGTGCGGCACTCCCTCAGTACCGCCCCCTCCGACAGTGCGGGGCTCCCTCAGTACTGCCCCTCCGACAGTGCGGCGCTCCCTCAGTACCACCCCTCTGACAGTGCGGCGCTCCCTCAGTACCGCCCCTCTGACAGTGCGGCACTCCCTCAGTACCGCCCCTACGACAGTGCGGCGCTCCCTCAGTACCGCCCCCCTGACAGTGCGGTGTTCCCTCAGTACGCCTCTCCGACAGTGCGGCACTCCCTCGGTACTGCCCCTCCGACAGTGCGGCGCTCCCTCAGTACTGCTCCTCCGACAGTTCATCGCTCCCTCAGTACTGCCCTTCCCACAGTGCAGCGCTCCCTCAGTACTGCCCCTCCGACAGTGCGGTGCTCCCTCAGTACCGCCCCTCCGACAGCGCAGCGCTCCCTCAGTACTGCCCCTCCGACAGTGCGGCGCTCCCTCAGTACCGCCCCTCCGACAGTGTGGTGCTCCCTCAGTACCGCCCCTCCGACATTGCGGCGCTCCCTCAGTACTGCCCCTCCGACAGTGCGGCTCTCCCTCAGTACCGCCCCTCCGACAGTGCAGCGCTCCCTCAGTACTACCCCTTCGACAGTGCGGTGCTCCCTCAGTACTGCCCCTCTGACAGTGCGGCGCTCCCTCAGTACTGCCCCTCTGACAGTGCGGCACTCCCTCAGTACTGCCCCTCCGACAGTGCGACGCTCCCTCAGTACTGCCCCTCCGACAGTGCGGCGCTCCCACAGTACCGCCCCTCCGACAGTGCGGCGCTCCCTCAGTACCGCCCCCGCCGACAGTGCGGGGCTCCCTCAGTACTGCCCCTCCGACAGTGCGGCGCTACCTCAGTACCGCCCCTCTGACAGTGCGGCACTCCCTCAGTACCGCCCCTACGACAGTGTGGCGCTCCCTCAGTACCGCCCCTGTGACAGTGCGGTGTTCCCTCAGTACGCCTCTCCGACAGTGCGGCACTCCCTCAGTACTGCCCCTCCGACAGTGCGGCGCTCCCTCAGTACCGCCCCTCCTACAGTGCGGCGCTCCCTCAGTATTGCCCCTCCGACAGTGCGGCTCTCCCTCAGTACCGCCCCTCCTACAGTGCGGCGCTCCCTCAGTACTGACCCTGTAACAGTGCGGCGCTCCCTCAGTAACGCCCCTACGACAGTGCGGCGCTCCCTCAGTACCGCCCTTCCAACAGTGCGGTGTTACCTCAGAACCGCCTCTCCGACAGTGCGACGCTCCCTCAGTACTGCCCCTCCGACAGTGCAGCGCTCCCTCAGTATTGCCCCTCCGACAGTGCGGTGCTCCCTCAGTACCGCCCCTCCGACAGTGCGGCGCTCCCTCAGTACTGCCCCTCCGACAGTGCGCCGCTCCCTTAGTACTGCCCCTCCGACAGTGCGGCGCTCCCTCAGTACTGCCCCTCTGACAGTGCGGCGCTCCCTCAGTACTGCCCCTCTGACAGTGCAGCGCTCCCTCAGTACTGCCCCTCCGACAGTGCGAAGCTCCCTCAGTACTGCCCCTCCGACAGTGCGGCGCTCCCACAATACCAACCCTCCGACAGTGCGGGGCTCCCTCAGTACTGCCCCTCCGACAGTGCGGCACTCCCTCAGTACCGCCCCCTCCGACAGTGCGGGGCTCCCTCAGTACTGCCCCTCCGACAGTGCGGCGCTCCCTCAGCACTGCCCCTCCGACAGTGCGGCGCTCCCTCAGTACTGCCCCTCCGACAGTGCGGCGCTCCCTCAGTACTGCCCCTCCGACAGTGCGGCGCTCCCTCAGTACTGCCCATCCGACAGTGCGGCGCTCCCTCAGTACCGCCCCTCCAACAGTGCGGTGCTCCCTCAGTACTGCCCATCCGAAAGTGCGGCGCTCCCTCAGTAGCGCCCCTCCAACAGTGCGGTGCTCCCTCAGTACCGCCCCTCCTACAGTGCGGCGCTCCTTCAGTATTGCCCCTCCGACAGTGCGGCGCTCCCTCAGTACTGCCCCTCCGACAGTGCGGCGCTCCCTCAGTACTGCCCATCCGACAGTGCGGTGCTTCCTCAGTACTGCCCCTCCGACAGTGCAGCGCTCCCCCAGTACTACCCCTCCGACTGTGCGGCGCTCCCTCAGTACCGCCCCTCCTACAGTGCGGCGCTCCCTCAGTATTGCCCCTCCGACAGTGCGGCGCTCCCTCAGTACTGCCCCTCCGACAGTGCGGCGCTCCCTCAGTAGTGCCCCTCTGACAGTGCGGCGCTCCCTCAGTACCGCCCCTCCGACAGTGCGGCGCTACCTCAGTACCGCCCCTCCAACAGTGCGGCGCTCCCTCAGTACTGCCCCTCCGACAGTGCGGCGCTCTGTCAGTACCGCCCCACCGACAGTGCGACGCTCCCTCAGTACCGCCCCTCCGACAGTGCGGCGCTCCTTCAGCACCGCCCCTCCGACAGTGTGGCGCCCCCTCAGTACCGCCCCTCCGACAGCGCGGCGCTCCCTCAGCCCTGCCCCTCCGACAGTGCGGCACTCCCTCAGTACCGCCCCTCCGACAGTGCGGCGCTCCCTCAGTATTGCCACTCCGACAGTGCGGCGCTCCCTCAGTACCGCCCCTCCGACAGTGCGGCGCTCCCTCAGTACTGCCCCTCCGACAGTGCGACGCTCCCTCAGTACTGCCCCTCCGACAGTGCGGCGCTCCCACAGTACCAACCCTCCGACAGTGCGGGGATCCCTCAGTACTGCCCCTCCGACAGTGCGGCACTCCCTCAGTACCGCCCCCGCCGACAGTGCGGGGCTCCCTCAGTACCGCCCCTCTGACAGTGCGGTGTTCCCTCAGTACGCCTCTCCGACAGTGCGGTGCTCCCTCAGTACCGCCCCTCCGACAGTGCGGCGCTCCCTCAGTACTGCCCCTCCGACAGTGCGGCGCTCCCACAGTACTGCCCCTCCGACAGTGCGGCGCTCCCACAGTGCCGCCCCTCCGACAGTGCGGCGCTCCCTCAGTACCGCCCCCGCCGACAGTGCGGGGCTCCCTCAGTACTGCCCCTCCGACAGTGCGGCGCTACCTCAGTACCGCCCCTCTGACAGTGCGGCACTCCCTCAGTACCGCCCCTACGACAGTGTGGCGCTCCCTCAGTACCGCCCCTGTGACAGTGCGGTGTTCCCTCAGTACGCCTCTCCGACAGTGCGGCACTCCCTCAGTACTGCCCCTCCGACAGTGCGGCGCTCCCTCAGTACCGCCCCTCCTACAGTGCGGCGCTCCCTCAGTATTGCCCCTCCGACAGTGCGGCTCTCCCTCAGTACCGCCCCTCCTACAGTGCGGCGCTCCCTCAGTACTGACCCTGCGACAGTGCGGCGCTCCCTCAGTAACGCCCCTACGACAGTGCGGCGCTCCCTCAGTACCCGCCCTTCCAACAGTGCGGTGTTACCTCAGAACCGCCTCTCCGACAGTGCGACGCTCCCTCAGTACTGCCCCTCCGACAGTGCAGCGCTCCCTCAGTATTGCCCCTCCGACAGTGCGGTGCTCCCTCAGTACCGCCCCTCCGACAGTGCGGCGCTCCCTCAGTACTGCCCCTCCGACAGTGCGCCGCTCCCTTAGTACTGCCCCTCCGACAGTGCGGCGCTCCCTCAGTACTGCCCCTCTGACAGTGCGGCGCTCCCTCAGTACTGCCCCTCTGACAGTGCAGCGCTCCCTCAGTACTGCCCCTCCGACAGTACGAAGCTCCCTCAGTACTGCCCCTCCGACAGTGCGGCGCTCCCACAATACCAACCCTCCGACAGTGCGGGGCTCCCTCAGTACTGCCCCTCCGACAGTGCGGCACTCCCTCAGTACCGCCCCCTCCGACAGTGCGGGGCTCCCTCAGTACTGCCCCTCCGACAGTGCGGCGCTCCCTCAGCACTGCCCCTCCGACAGTGCGGCGTTCCCTCAGTACTGCCCCTCCGACAGTGCGGCGCTCCCTCAGTACTGCCCCTCCGACAGTGCGGCGCTCCCTCAGTACTGCCCATCCGACAGTGCGGCGCTCCCTCAGTACCGCCCCTCCAACAGTGCGGTGCTCCCTCAGTACTGCCCATCCGAAAGTGCGGCGCTCCCTCAGTACCGCCCCTCCAACAGTGCGGTGCTCCCTCAGTACCGCCCCTCCTACAGTGCGGCGCTCCTTCAGTATTGCCCCTCCGACAGTGCGGCGCTCCCTCAGTACTGCCCCTCCGACAGTGCGGCGCTCCCTCAGTACTGCCCATCCGACAGTGCGGTGCTTCCTCAGTACTGCCCCTCCGACAGTGCAGCGCTCCCCCAGTACTACCCCTCCGACTGTGCGGCGCTCCCTCAGTACCGCCCCTCCTACAGTGCGGCGCTCCCTCAGTATTGCCCCTCCGACAGTGCGGCGCTCCCTCAGTACTGCCCCTCCGACAGTGCGGCGCTCCCTCAGTAGTGCCCCTCTGACAGTGCGGCGCTCCCTCAGTACCGCCCCTCTGACAGTGCGGCGCTCCCTCAGTATTGCCCCTCCGACAGTGCGGCGCTCCCTCAGTACTGCCCCTCCGACAGTGCGGCGCTCCCTCAGTAGTGCCCCTCTGACAGTGCGGCGCTCCCTCAGTACCGCCCCTCTGACAGTGCGGCGCTCCCTCAGTACTGCCCCTCCGACAGTGCGGCGCTCCCTCAGTAGTGCCCCTCTGACAGTGCGGCGCTCCCTCAGTACTGCCCCTCCGACAGTGCGGCGCTCTGTCAGTACCGCCCCACCGACAGTGCGACGCTCCCTCAGTACCCGCCCCTCCGACAGTGCGGCGCTCCTTCAGCACCGCCACTCCGACAGTGTGGCGCCCCCTCAGTACCGCCCCTCCGACAGCGCGGCGCTCCCTCAGCCCTGCCCCTCCGACAGTGCGGCACTCCCTCAGTACCGCCCCTCCGACAGTGCGGCGCTCCCTCAGTATTGCCCCTCCGACAGTGCGGCGCTCCCTCAGTACCGCCCCTCCGACAGTGCGGCGCTCCCTCAGAACTGCCCCTCCGACAGTGCGGCGCTCCCTCAGTACTGCCCCTCTGACAGTGCGGCGCTCCCTCAGTACTGCCCCTCTGACAGTGCAGCACTCCCTCAGTACTGCCCCTCCGACAGTGCGACGCTCCCTCAGTACTGCCCCTCCGACAGTGCGGCGCTCCCACAGTACCAACCCTCCGACAGTGCGGGGATCCCTCAGTACTGCCCCTCCGACAGTGCGGCACTCCCTCAGTACCGCCCCCGCCGACAGTGCGGGGATCCCTCAGTACTGCCCCTCCGACAGTGCGGCGCTCCCTCAGTACCGCCCCTCTGACAGTGCGGTGTTCCCTCAGTACGCCTCTCCGACAGTGCGGTGCTCCCTCAGTACCGCCCCTCCGACAGTGCGGCGCTCCCTCAGTACTGCCTCTCCGACAGTGCGCCGCTCCCTTAGTACTGCCCCTCCGACAGTGCGGCGCTCCCTCAGTACTGCCCCTCTGACAGTGCGGCGCTCCCTCAGTACTGCCCCTCTGACAGTGCAGCGCTCCCTCAGTACTGCCCCTCCGACAGTGCGAAGCTCCCTCTGTACTGCCCCTCCGACAGTGCGGCGCTCCCACAATACCAACCCTCCGACAGTGCGGGGCTCCCTCAGTACTGCCCCTCCGACAGTGCGGCACTCCCTCAGTACCGCCCCCTCCGACAGTGCGGGGCTCCCTCAGTACTGCCCCTCCGACAGTGCGGCGCTCCCTCAGCACTGCCCCTCCGACAGTGCGGCGCTCCCTCAGTACTGCCCCTCCGACAGTGCGGCGCTCCCTCAGTACTGCCCCTCCGACAGTGCGGCGCTCCCTCAGTACTGCCCATCCGACAGTGCGGCGCTCCCTCAGTACCGCCCCTCCAACAGTGCGGCGCTCCCTCAGTACTGCCCCTCCGACAGTGCGGCGCTCCCTCAGTAGTGCCCCTCTGACAGTGCGGCGCTCCCTCAGTACCGCCCCTCCGACAGTGCGGCGCTACCTCAGTACCGCCCCTCCAACAGTGCGGCGCTCCCTCAGTACTGCCCCTCCGACAGTGCGGCGCTCTGTCAGTACCGCCCCACCGACAGTGCGACGCTCCCTCAGTACCGCCCCTCCGACAGTGCGGCGCTCCTTCAGCACCGCCCCTCCGACAGTGTGGCGCCCCCTCAGTACCGCCCCTCCGACAGCGCGGCGCTCCCTCAGCCCTGCCCCTCCGACAGTGCGGCACTCCCTCAGTACCGCCCCTCCGACAGTGCGGCGCTCCCTCAGTATTGCCCCTCCGACAGTGCGGCGCTCCCTCAGTACCGCCCCTCCGACAGTGCGGCGCTCCCTCAGAACTGCCCCTCCGACAGTGCGGCGCTCCCTCAGTACTGCCCCTCTGACAGTGCGGCGCTCCCTCAGTACTGCCCCTCTGACAGTGCAGCACTCCCTCAGTACTGCCCCTCCGACAGAGCGACGCTCCCTCAGTACTGCCCCTCCGACAGTGCGGCGCTCCCACAGTACCAACCCTCCGACAGTGCGGGGATCCCTCAGTACTGCCCCTCCGACAGTGCGGCACTCCCTCAGTACCGCCCCCGCCGACAGTGCGGGGCTCCCTCAGTACTGCCCCTCCGACAGTGCGGCGCTCCCTCAGTACCGCCCCTCTGACAGTGCGGTGTTCCCTCAGTACGCCTCTCCGACAGTGCGGCACTCCCTCAGTACTGCCCCTCCGACAGTGCGGCGCTCCCTCAGTACTGCCCCTCCGACAGTTCGTCGCTCCCTCAGTACTGCCCTTCCCACAGTGCAGCGCTCCCTCAGTACTGCCCCTCCGACAGTGCGGTGCTCCCTCAGTACCGCCCCTCCGACAGCGCGGCGCTCCCTCAGTACTGCCCCTCCGACAGTGCGGCGCTCCCTCAGTTCTGCCCCTCCGACAGTGCGGCGCTCCCTCAGTACCGCCCCTCCGACAGTGCGGCACTCCCTCAGTACCGCCCCTCCGACAGTGCAGCGCTCCCTCAGTACTACCCCTTTGACAGTGCGGCGCTCCCTCAGTACCGCCCCTCCGACAGTGCGGTGCTCCCTCAGTACCGCCCCTCCTACTGTGCGGCGCTCCCTCAGTACTGCCCCTCCGACAGTGCGGCGCTCCCTCAGTACCGCCCCTCCGACAGTGTGGCGCCCCCTCAGTACCGCCCCTCCGACAGCGCGGCGCTCCCTCAGTACTGCCCCTCCGACAGTGCGGCGCTCCCTCAGTACTGCCTCTCCGACAGTGCGGCACTCCCTCAGTACCGCCCCTCCGACAGTGCGGATCTCCCTCAGTATTGCCCCTCCGACAGCGCGGCGCTCCCTCAGTACCGCCCCTCCGACAGTGCGGCGCTCCCTCAGTACTGCCCCTCTGACAGTGCGGCGCTCCCTCAGTACTGCCCCTCTGACAGTGCAGCACTCCCTCAGTACTGCCCCTCCGACAGTGCGACGCTCCCTCAGTACTGCCCCTCCGACAGTGCGGCGCTCCCACAGTACCAACACTCCGACAGTGCAGCACTCCCTCAGTACTGCCCCTCCGACAGTGCGACGCTCCCTCAGTACTGCCCCTCCGACAGTGCGGCTCTCCCTCAGTACCGCCCCTCCGACAGTGCAGCGCTCCCTCAGTACTACCCCTTCGACAGTGCGGTGCTCCCTCAGTACTGCCCCTCTGACAGTGCGGCGCTCCCTCAGTACTGCCCCTCTGACAGTGCGGCACTCCCTCAGTACTGCCCCTCCGACAGTGCGACGCTCCCTCAGTACTGCCCCTCCGACAGTGCGGCGCTCCCACAGTACCGCCCCTCCGACATCGCGGCGCTCCCTCAGTACCGCCCCCGCCGACAGTGCGGGGCTCCCTCAGTACTGCCCCTCCGACAGTGCGGCGCTACCTCAGTACCGCCCCTCTGACAGTGCGGCACTCCCTCAGTACCGCCCCTACGACAGTGTGGCGCTCCCTCAGTACCGCCCCTGTGACAGTGCGGTGTTCCCTCAGTACGCCTCTCCGACAGTGCGGCACTCCCTCAGTACTGCCCCTCCGACAGTGCGGCGCTCCCTCAGTACCGCCCCTCCTACAGTGCGGCGCTCCCTCAGTATTGCCCCTCCGACAGTGCGGCTCTCCCTCAGTACCGCCCCTCCTACAGTGCGGCGCTCCCTCAGTACTGACCCTGCGACAGTGCGGCGCTCCCTCAGTAACGCCCCTACTACAGTGCGGCGCTCCCTCAGTACCGCCCTTCCAACAGTGCGGTGTTACCTCAGAACCGCCTCTCCGATAGTGCGACGCTCCCTCAGTACTGCCCCTCCGACAGTGCAGCGCTCCCTCAGTATTGCCCCTCCGACAGTGCGGTGCTCCCTCAGTACCGCCCCTCCGACAGTGCGGCGCTCCCTCAGTACTGCCCCTCCGACAGTGCGCCGCTCCCTCAGTACTGCCCCTCCGACAGTGCGGCGCTCCCTCAGTACTGCCCCTCTGACAGTGCGGCGCTCCCTCAGTACTGCCCCTCTGACAGTGCAGCGCTCCCTCAGTACTGCCCCTCCGACAGTGCGAAGCTCCCTCAGTACTGCCCCTCCGACAGTGCGGCGCTCCCACAATACCAACCCTCCGACAGTGCGGGGCTCCCTCAGTACTGCCCCTCCGACAGTGCGGCACTCCCTCAGTACCGCCCCCTCCGACAGTGCGGGGCTCCCTCAGTACTGCCCCTCCGACAGTGCGGCGCTCCCTCAGCACTGCCCCTCCGACAGTGCGGCGCTCCCTCAGTACTGCCCCTCCGACAGTGCGGCGCTCCCTCAGTACTGCCCCTCCGACAGTGCGGCGCTCCCTCAGTACTGCCCATCCGACAGTGCGGCGCTCCCTCAGTACCGCCCCTCCAACAGTGCGGTGCTCCCTCAGTACTGCCCATCCGAAAGTGCGGCGCTCCCTCAGTACCGCCCCTCCAACAGTGCGGTGCTCCCTCAGTACCGCCCCTCCTACAGTGCGGCGCTCCCTCAGTACTGCCCCTCCGACAGTGCGGCGCTCCTTCAGTATTGCCCCTCCGACAGTGCGGCGCTCCCTCAGTACTGCCCCTCCGACAGTGCGGCGCTCCCTCAGTACTGCCCATCCGACAGTGCGGTGCTTCCTCAGTACTGCCCCTCCGACAGTGCAGCGCTCCCCCAGTACTACCCCTCCGACTGTGCGGCGCTCCCTCAGTACCGCCCCTCCTACAGTGCGGCGCTCCCTCAGTATTGCCCCTCCGACAGTGCGGCGCTCCCTCAGTACTGCCCCTCCGACAGTGCGGCGCTCCCTCAGTAGTGCCCCTCTGACAGTGCGGCGCTCCCTCAGTACCGCCCCTCCGACAGTGCGGCGCTACCTCAGTACCGCCCCTCCAACAGTGCGGCGCTCCCTCAGTACTGCCCCTCCGACAGTGCGGCGCTCTGTCAGTACCGCCCCACCGACAGTGCGACGCTCCCTCAGTACCGCCCCTCCGACAGTGCGGCGCTCCTTCAGCACCGCCCCTCCGACAGTGCGGCGCTCCCTCAGAACTGCCCCTCCGACAGTGCGGCGCTCCCTCAGTACTGCCCCTCTGACAGTGCGGCGCTCCCTCAGTACTGCCCCTCTGACAGTGCAGCACTCCCTCAGTACTGCCCCTCCGACAGTGCGACGCTCCCTCAGTACTGCCCCTCCGACAGTGCGGCGCTCCCACAGTACCAACCCTCCGACAGTGCGGCGCTCCCTCAGAACTGCCCCTCCGACAGTGCGGCGCTCCCTCTGTACTGCCCCTCTGACAGTGCGGCGCTCCTTCAGTACTGCCCCTCTGACAGTGCAGCACTCCCTCAGTACTGCCCCTCCGACAGTGCGACGCTCCCTCAGTACTGCCCCTCCGACAGTGCGGCGCTCCCACAGTACCAACCCTCCGACAGTGCGGCGCTCCCTCAGTACCGCCCCTCCTACAGTGCGGCGCTCCCTCAGTATTGCCCCTCCGACAGTGCGGCGCTCCCTCAGTACTGCCCCTCCGACAGTGCGGCGCTCCCTCAGTAGTGCCCCTCTGACAGTGCGGCGCTCCCTCAGTACCGCCCCTCCGACAGTGCGGCGCTACCTCAGTACCGCCCCTCCAACAGTGCGGCGCTCCCTCAGTACTGCCCCTCCGACAGTGCGGCGCTCTGTCAGTACCGCCCCACCGACAGTGCGACGCTCCCTCAGTACCGCCCCTCCGACAGTGCGGCGCTCCCTCAGCCCTGCCCCTCCGACAGTGCGGCACTCCCTCAGTACCGCCCCTCCGACAGTGCGGCGCTCCCTCAGTATTGCCCCTCCGACAATGGGGCGCTCCCTCAGTACCGCCCCTCCGACAGTGCGGCGCTCCCTCAGAACTGCCCCTCCGACAGTGCGGCGCTCCCTCAGTACTGCCCCTCCGACAGTGTGGCGCTCCCTCAGTACTGCCCCTCTGACAGTGCGGCGCTCCCTCAGTACTGCCCCTCTGACAGTGCAGCACTCCCTCAGTACTGCCCCTCCGACAGTGCGACGCTCCCTCAGTACTGCCCCTCCGACAGTGCGGCGCTCCCACAGTACCAACCCTCCGACAGTGCGGGGATCCCTCAGTACTGCCCCTCCGACAGTGCGGCACTCCCTCAGTACCGCCCCCCGCCGACAGTGCGGGGCTCCCTCAGTACTGCCCCTCCGACAGTGCGGCGCTCCCTCAGTACCGCCCCTCTGACAGTGCGGTGTTCCCTCAGTACGCCTCTCCGACAGTGCGGCACTCCCTCAGTACTGCCCCTCCGACAGTGCGGCGCTCCCTCAGTACTGCCCCTCCGACAGTTCGTCGCTCCCTCAGTACTGCCCTTCCCACAGTGCAGCGCTCCCTCAGTACTGCCCCTCCGACAGTGCGGTGCTCCCTCAGTACCGCCCCTCCGACTGCGCGGCGCTCCCTCAGTACTGCCGCTCCGACAGTGCGGCGCTCCCTCAGTTCTGCCCCTCCGACAGTGCGGCGCTCCCTCTGTACCGCCCCTCCGACAGTGCGGCACTCCCTCAGTACCGCCCCTCCGACAGTGCAGCGCTCCCTCAGTACTACCCCTTTGACAGTGCGGCGCTCCCTCAGTACCGCCCCTCCGACAGTGCGGTGCTCCCTCAGTACCGCCACTCCTACAGTGCGGCGCTCCCTCAGTACTGCCCCTCCAACAGTGCGGCGCTCCCTCAGTACCGCCCCTCCGACAGTGCGGCGCTCCCTCAGTACTGCCCCTCCGACAGTGCGGCGCTCCGTCAGTACCGCCCCACCGACAGTGCGACGCTCCCTCAGTACCGCCCCTCCGACAGTGCGGCGCTCCTTCAGTACCGCCCCTCCGACAGTGTGGCGCCCCCTAAGTCCCGCCCCTCCGACAGCGCGGCGCTCCCTCAGTACTGCCCCTCCGACAGTGCGGCACTCCCTCAGTACCGCCCCTCCGACAGTGCGGATCTCCCTCAGTATTGCCCCTCCGACAGCGCGGCGCTCCCTCAGTACCGCCCCTCCGAAAGTGCGGCGCTCCCTCAGTACTGCCCCTCCGACAGTGCGGCGCTCCCTCAGTACTGCCCCTCTGACAGTGCGGCGCTCCCTCAGTACTGCCCCTCTGACAGTGCAGCACTCCCTCAGTACTGCCCCTCCGACAGTGCGACGCTCCCTCAGTACTGCCCCTCCGACAGTGCGGCGCTCCCACAGTACCAACACTCCGACAGTGCAGCACTCCCTCAGTACTGCCCCTCCGACAGTGCGACGCTCCCTCAGTACTGCCCCTCCGAAAGCGCGGCGCTCCCTCAGTACCGCCCCTCCGACAGTGCGGCGCTCCCTCAGTACTGCCCCTCCGACTGTGCGGCGCTCCCTCAGTACCGCCCCTCCTACAGTGCGGCGCTCCCTCAGTATTGCCCCTCCGACAGTGCGGTGCTCCCTCAGTACTGCCCCTCCGACAGTGCGGCGCTCCCTCAGTAGTGCCCCTCTGACAGTGCGGCGCTCCCTCAGTACCGCCCCTCCGACAGTGCGGCGCTACCTCAGTACCGCCCCTCCAACAGTGCGGCGCTCCCTCAGTACTGCCCCTCCGACAGTGCGGCGCTCTGTCAGTACCGCCCCACCGACAGTGCGACGCTCCCTCAGTACCGCCCCTCCGACAGTGCGGCGCTCCTTCAGCACCGCCCCTCCGACAGTGCGGCGCTCCCTCAGAACTGCCCCTCCGACAGTGCGGCGCTCCCTCAGTACTGCCCCTCTGACAGTGCGGCGCTCCCTCAGTACTGCCCCTCTGACAGTGCAGCACTCCCTCAGTACTGCCCCTCCGACAGTGCGACGCTCCCTCAGTACTGCCCCTCCGACAGTGCGGCGCTCCCACAGTACCAACCCTCCGACAGTGCGGCGCTCCCTCAGAACTGCCCCTCCGACAGTGCGGCGCTCCCTCAGTACTGCCCCTCTGACAGTGCGGCGCTCCCTCAGTACTGCCCCTCTGACAGTGCAGCACTCCCTCAGTACTGCCCCTCCGACAGTGCGACGCTCCCTCAGTACTGCCCCTCCGACAGTGCGGCGCTCCCACAGTACCAACCCTCCGACAGTGCGGCGCTCCCTCAGTACCGCCCCTCCTACAGTGCGGCGCTCCCTCAGTATTGCCCCTCCGACAGTGCGGCGCTCCCTCAGTACTGCCCCTCCGACAGTGCGGCGCTCCCTCAGTAGTGCCCCTCTGACAGTGCGGCGCTCCCTCAGTACCGCCCCTCCGACAGTGCGGCGCTACCTCAGTACCGCCCCTCCAACAGTGCGGCGCTCCCTCAGTACTGCCCCTCCGACAGTGCGGCGCTCTGTCAGTACCGCCCCACCGACAGTGCGACGCTCCCTCAGTACCGCCCCTCCGACAGTGCGGCGCTCCTTCAGCACCGCCCCTCCGACAGTGTGGCGCCCCCGCAGTACCGCCCCTCCGACAGCGCGGCGCTCCCTCAGCCCTGCCCCTCCGACAGTGCGGCACTCCCTCAGTACCGCCCCTCCGACAGTGCGGCGCTCCCTCAGTATTGCCCCTCCGACAGTGCGGCGCTCCCTCAGTACCGCCCCTCCGACAGTGCGGCGCTCCCTCAGAACTGCCCCTCCGACAGTGCGGCGCTCCCTCAGTACTGCCCCTCTGACAGTGCGGCGCTCCCTCAGTACTGCCCCTCTGACAGTGCAGCACTCCCTCAGTACTGCCCCTCCGACAGTGCGACGCTCCCTCAGTACTGCCCCTCCGACAGTGCGGCGCTCCCACAGTACCAACCCTCCGACAGTGCGGGGATCCCTCAGTACTGCCCCTCCGACAGTGCGGCACTCCCTCAGTACCGCCCCCCGCCGACAGTGCGGGGCTCCCTCAGTACTGCCCCTCCGACAGTGCGGCGCTCCCTCAGTACCGCCCCTCTGACAGTGCGGTGTTCCCTCAGTACGCCTCTCCGACAGTGCGGCACTCCCTCAGTAATGCCCCTCCGACAGTGCGGCGCTCCCTCAGTACTGCCCCTCCGACAGTTCGTCGCTCCCTCAGTACTGCCCTTCCCACAGTGCAGCGCTCCCTCAGTACTGCCCCTCCGACAGTGCGGTGCTCCCTCAGTACCGCCCCTCCGACTGCTCGGCGCTCCCTCAGTACTGCCCCTCCGACAGTGCGGCGCTCCCTCAGTTCTGCCCATCCGACAGTGCGGCGCTCCCTCACTACCGCCCCTCCGACAGTGCGGCACTCCCTCAGTACCGCCCCTCCGACAGTGCAGCGCTCCCTCAGTACTACCCCTTTGACAGTGCGGCGCTCCCTCAGTACCGCCCCTCCGACAGTGCGGTGCTCCCTCAGTACCGCCCCTCCTACAGTGCGGCGCTCCCTCAGTACTGCCCCTCCGACAGTGCGGCGCTCCCTCAGTACCGCCCCTCCGACAGTGCGGCGCTCCCTCAGTACTGCCCCTCCGACAGTGCGGCGCTCCGTCAGTACCGCCCCACCGACAGTGCGACGCTCCCTCAGTACCGCCCCTCCGACAGTGCGGTGCTCCTTCAGTACCGCCCCTCCGACAGTGTGGCGCCCCCTAAGTCCCGCCCCTCCGACAGCGCGGCGCTCCCTCAGTACTGCCCCTCCGACAGTGCGGCGCTCCCTCAGTACTGCCTCTCCGACAGTGCGGCACTCCCTCAGTACCGCCCCTCCGACAGTGCGGATCTCCCTCAGTATTGCCCCTCCGACAGCGCGGCGCTCCCTCAGTACCGCCCCTCCGACAGTGCGGCGCTCCCTCAGTACTGCCCCTCCGACAGTGCGGCGCTCCCTCAGTACTGCCCCTCTGACAGTGCGGCGCTCCCTCAGTACTGCCCCTCTGACAGTGCAGCACTCCCTCAGTACTGCCCCTCCGACAGTGCGACGCTCCCTCAGTACTGCCCCTCCGAAAGCGCGGCGCTCCCTCAGTACCGCCCCTCCGACAGTGCGGCGCTCCCTCAGTACTGCCCCTCCGACAGTGCGGCGCTCCCTCAGTACTGCCCCTCTGACAGTGCGGCGCTCCCTCAGTACTGCCCCTCTGACAGTGCAGCACTCCCTCAGTACTGCCCCTCCGACAGTGCGACGCTCCCTCAGTACTGCCCCTCCGACAGTGCGGCGCTCCCACAGTACCAACCCTCCGACAGTGCGGGGATCCCTCAGTACTGCCCCTCCGACAGTGCGGCACTCCCTCAGTACCGCCCCCTCCGACAGTGCGGGGCTCCCTCAATACTGCCCCTCCGACAGTGCGGCGCTCCCTCAGTACCGCCCCTCTGACAGTGCGGCACTCCCTCAGTACCGCCCCTACAACAGTGCGGCGCTCCCTCAGTACCGCCCCTCTGACAGTGCGGCACTCCCTCAGTACTGCCCCTCCGACAGTGCGGCGCTCCCTCAGTACTGCCCCTCCAACAGTGCGGCGCTCCCTCAGTACCGCCCTTCCAACAGTGCGGTGCTCCCTCAGTACCGCCCCTCCTACAGTGCGGCGCTCCCTCAGTATTGCCCCTCCGACAGTGCGGCGCTCCCTCAGTACCGCCCCTCTGACAGTGCAGCACTCCCTCAGCACCGCCCCTCCGACAGTGCGACGCTCCCTCAGTACTGCCCCTCCGACAGTGCGGCGCTCCCTCAGTACCGCCCCTCTGACAGTGCGGCACTCCCTCAGTACAGCCCCTACGACAGTGCGGCGCTCCCTCAGTACCGCCCCTCTGACAGTGCGGCACTCCCTCAGTACTGCCCCTCCGACAGTGCGGCGCTCCCTCAGTACCGCCCCTCCAACAGTGCGGTGCTCCCTCAGTACCGCCCCTCCTACAGTGCGGCGCTCCCTCAGTATTGCCCCTCCGACAGTGCGGCGCTCCCTCAGTACCGCCCCTCCGACAGTGCGGCGCTCCCTCAGTACTGCCCCTCCGACAGTGCGGCGTTCCCTCAGTACCGCCCCTCCGACAGTGCGGCGCACCCTCAGTACCGCCCCTCCGACAGTGCGCCGCTCCCTCAGTACCGCCCCTCCGACAGTGCGGCGCTCCCTCAGTACCGCCCCTCCGATAGTGCGGCGCTCTCTAAGTACCGCCCCTCCGACAGTGCGGCGCTCCTTCAGTACCGCCCCTCCGACAGTGCGGCGCTCCCTCAGTACCGGCCCTCCGACAGTGTGGTGCTCCCTCAGTACCGCCCCTCCGACAGTGCGGCGCTCCCTCAGTACTGCCCCTCCGACAGTGCGGCGCTCCCTCAGTACCACCCCTCCAACAGTGCGGTGCTCCCTCAGTACCGCCCCTCCTACAGTGCGGCGCTCCCTCAGTATTGCCCCTCCGACAGTGCGGCGCTCCCTCAGTACTGCCCCTCCGACAGTGCGGCGCTCCCTCAGTACTGCCCATCCGACAGTGCGGTGCTCCCTCAGTACTGCCCCTCCGACAGTGCAGCGCTCCCTCAGTACTGCCCCTCGACAGTGCGGCGCTCCCTCAGTACTGCCCCTCCAACAGGGCGGTGCTCCCTCAGTACCGCCCATCCGACAGTGCGGTGCTCCCTCAGTACCGCCCCTCCGACAGTGCGGCGCTCCCTCAGTACTGCCCCTCCGACAGTGCAGCGCTCCCTCAGTACCCCCCCTCCTACAGTGCGGCACTCCCTCAGTACTGCCCCTTCGACGGTGCGGCGCTCCCTCAGTACCGCCCCTCCGACAGTGCGGCGCTCCCTCAGTGCTGCCCCTTCGACGGTGCGGCGCTCCCTCAGTACCCGCCCCTCCAACAGTGCGGGGCTCCCTCAGTACCGCCCCTCCGACAGTGCGGCGCTCCCTCAGTATTGCCCCTCCGACAGTGCGGCGCTCCCTCAGTACTGCCCCTCCGACAGTGCGGCGCTCCCTCAGTACCGCCCCTCCGACAGTGCGGCGCTCCCTCAGTACTGCCCCTCCGACAGTGCGGCACTCCCTCAGTACCGCCCCTCCGACAGTGCGGCGCTCCCTCAGAACTGCCCCTCCGACAGTGCGGCGCTCCCTCAGTACTGCCCCTCTGACAGTGCGGCGCTCCCTCAGTACTGCCCCTCTGACAGTGCAGCACTCCCTCAGTACTGCCCCTCCGACAGTGCGACGCTCCCTCAGTACTGCCCCTCCGACAGTGCGGCGCTCCCACAGTACCAACCCTCCGACAGTGCGGGGATCCCTCAGTACTGCCCCTCCGACAGTGCGGCACTCCCTCAGTACCGCCCCCGCCGACAGTGCGGGGCTCCCTCAGTACTGCCCCTCCGACAGTGCGGCGCTCCCTCAGTACCGCCCCTCTGACAGTGCGGTGTTCCCTCAGTACGCCTCTCCGACAGTGCGGCACTCCCTCAGTACTGCCCCTCCGACAGTGCGGCGCTCCCTCAGTACTGCCCCTCCGACAGTTCGTCGCTCCCTCAGTACTGCCCTTCCCACAGTGCAGCGCTCCCTCAGTACTGCCCCTCCGACAGTGCGGTGCTCCCTCAGTACCGCCCCTCCGACAGCGCGGCGCTCCCTCAGTACTGCCCCTCCGACAGTGCGGCGCTCCCTCAGTTCTGCCCCTCCGACAGTGCGGCGCTCCCTCAGTACCGCCCCTCCGACAGTGCGGCACTCCCTCAGTATCGCCCCTCCGACAGTGCGGCGCTCCCTCAGTACTGCCCCTCCGACAGTGCGGCGCTCCCTCAGTACCGCCCCTCCGACAGTGCGGCGCTCCCTCAGTACTGCCCCTCCGACAGTGCGGCACTCCCTCAGTACCGCCCCTCCGACAGTGCGGCGCTCCCTCAGAACTGCCCCTCCGACAGTGCGGCGCTCCCTCAGTACTGCCCCTCTGACAGTGCGGCGCTCCCTCAGTACTGCCCCTCTGACAGTGCAGCACTCCCTCAGTACTGCCCCTCCGACAGTGCGACGCTCCCTCAGTACTGCCCCTCCGACAGTGCGGCGCTCCCACAGTACCAACCCTCCGACAGTGCGGGGATCCCTCAGTACTGCCCCTCCGACAGTGCGGCACTCCCTCAGTACCGCCCCCGCCGACAGTGCGGGGCTCCCTCAGTACTGCCCCTCCGACAGTGCGGCGCTCCCTCAGTACCGCCCCTCTGACAGTGCGGTGTTCCCTCAGTACGCCTCTCCGACAGTGCGGCACTCCCTCAGTACTGCCCCTCCGACAGTGCGGCGCTCCCTCAGTACTGCCCCTCCGACAGTTCGTCGCTCCCTCAGTACTGCCCTTCCCACAGTGCAGCGCTCCCTCAGTACTGCCCCTCCGACAGTGCGGTGCTCCCTCAGTACCGCCCCTCCGACAGCGCGGCGCTCCCTCAGTACTGCCCCTCCGACAGTGCGGCGCTCCCTCAGTTCTGCCCCTCCGACAGTGCGGCGCTCCCTCAGTACCGCCCCTCCGACAGTGCGGCACTCCCTCAGTACCGCCCCTCCGACAGTGCAGCGCTCCCTCAGTACTACCCCTTTGACAGTGCGGCGCTCCCTCAGTACCGCCCCTCCGACAGTGCGGTGCTCCCTCAGTACCGCCCCTCCTACAGTGCGGCGCTCCCTCAGTACTGCCCCTCCGACAGTGCGGCGCTCCCTCAGTACCGCCCCTCCGACAGTGCGGCGCTCCCTCAGTACTGCCCCTCCGACAGTGCGGCGCTCCGTCAGTACCGCCCCACCGACAGTGCGACGCTCCCTCAGTACCGCCCCTCCGACAGTGCGGCGCTCCTTCAGTACCGCCCCTCCGACAGTGCGGCACTCCCTCAGTACCGCCCCTCTGACAGTGCGGCGCTCCCTCAGTACTGCCCCTCTGACAGTGCAGCACTCCCTCAGTACTGCCCCTCCGACAGTGCGACGCTCCCTCAGTACTGCCCCTCCGACAGTGCGGCGCTCCCACAGTACCAACACTCCGACAGTGCAGCACTCCCTCAGTACAGCCCCTCCGACAGTGCGACGCTCCCTCAGTACTGCCCCTCCGACAGCGCGGCGCTCCCTCAGTACCGCCCCTCCGACAGTGCGGCGCTCCCTCAGTACTGCCCCTCCGACAGTGCGGCGCTCCCTCAGTACTGCCCCTCTGACATTGCGGCGCTCCCTCAGTACTGCCCCTCTGACAGTGCAGCACTCCCTCAGTACTGCCCCTCCGACAGTGCGACGCTCCCTCAGTACTGCCCCTCCGACAGTGCGGTGCTCCCACAGTACCAACCCTCCGACAGTGCGGGGATCCCTCAGTACTGCCCCTCTGACAGTGCGGCACTCCCTCAGTACCGCCCCTACGACAGTGCGGCGCTCCCTCAGTATCGCCCCTCTGACAGTGCGGCACTCCCTCAGTACTGCCCCTCCGACAGTGCGGCGCTCTCTCAGTACTGCCCCTCCGACAGTGCGGCGCTCCCTCAGTACCGCCCCTCCAACAGTGCGGTGCTCCCTCAGTACCGCCCCTCCTACAGTGCGGCGCTCCCTCAGTATTGCCCCTCCGACAGTGCGGCGCTCCCTCAGTACCGCCCCTCTGACAGTGCAGCACTCCCTCAGCACCGCCCCTCCGACAGTGCGACGCTCCCTCAGTACTGCCCCTCCGACAGTGCGGCGCTCCCTCAGTACCGCCCCTCCGACAGTGCGGCGCTCCCTCAGTACCGCCCCTCCAACAGTGCGGTGCTCCCTCAGTACCGCCCCTCCTACAGTGCGGCGCTCCCTCAGTATTGCCCCTCCGACAGTGCGGCGCTCCCTCAGTACCCGCCCCTCCGACAGTGCGGCGCTCCCTCAGTACTGCCCCTCCGACCGTGCGGCGTTCCCTCAGTACCCGCCCCTCCGACAGTGCGGCGCACCCTCAGTACCGCCCCTCCGACAGTGCGCCGCACCCTCAGTACCGCCCCTCCGACAGTGCGGCGCTCCCTCAGTACCGCCCCTCCGATAGTGCGGCGCTCTCTAAGTACCGCCCCTCCGACAGTGCGGCGCTCCTTCAGTACCGCCCCTCCGACAGTGCGGCGCTCCCTCAGTACCGGCCCTCCGACAGTGTGGTGCTCCCTCAGTACCGCCCCTCCGACAGTGCGGCGGTCCCTCAGTACTGCCCCTCCGACAGTGCGGCGCTCCCTCAGTACCGCCCCTCCAACAGTGCGGTGCTCCCTCAGTACCGCCCCTCCTACAGTGCGGCGCTCCCTCAGTATTGCCCCTCCGACAGTGCGGCGCTCCCTCAGTACTGCCCCTCCGACAGTGCGGCGCTCCCTCAGTACTGCCCATCCGACAGTGCGGTGCTCCCTCAGTACTGCCCCTCCGACAGTGCAGCGCTCCCTCAGTACTTCCCCTCCGACAGTGCGGCGCTCCCTCAGTACTGCCCCTCGACAGTGCGGCGCTCCCTCAGTACTGCCCCTCCAACAGGGCGGTGCTCCCTCAGTACCGCCCCTCCGACAGTGCGGTGCTCCCTCAGTACCGCCCCTCCGACAGTGCGGCGCTCCCTCAGTACTGCCCCTCCGACAGTGCAGCGCTCCCTCAGTACCCCCCCTCCTACAGTGCGGCACTCCCTCAGTACTGCCCCTTCGACGGTGCGGCGCTCCCTCAGTACCGCCCCTCCGACAGTGCGGCGCTCCCTCAGTGCTGCCCCTTCGACGGTGCGGCGCTCCCTCAGTACCGCCCCTCCAACAGTGCGGGGCTCCCTCAGTACCGCCCCTCCGACAGTGCGGCGCTCCCTCAGTATTGCCCCTCCGACAGTGCGGCGCTCCCTCAGTACTGCCCCTCCGACAGTGCGGCGCTCCCTCAGTACCGCCCCTCCGACAGTGCGGCGCTCCCTCAGTACTGCCCCTCCGACAGTGCGGCACTCCCTCAGTACCGCTGCTCCGACAGTGCGGGGCTCCCTCAGTACTGTCCCTCCGACAGTGCGGCACTCCCTCAGTACCGCCCCCTCCGACAGTGCGGGGCTCCCTCAGTACTGCCCCTCCGACAGTGCGGCGCTCTCTCAGTACTGCCCCTCCGACAGTGCGGCGCTCCCTCAGTACTGCCCCTCCGACAGTGCGGCGCTCCCTCAGTACCGCCCCTCCTGCAGTGCGGCGCTCCCTCAGTATTGCCCCTCCGACAGTGCGGCGCTCCCTCAGTACCGCCCGTCCTACAGTGCGGCGCTCCCTCAGTACTGCCCCTCCGACAGTGCGGCGCTCCCTCAGTACCGCCCCTCTGACAGTGCGGCGCTCCCTCAGTAACGCCCCTACGACAGTGCGGCGCTCCCTCAGTACCGCCCTTCCAACAGTGCGGTGTTCCCTCAGAACCGCCTCTCCGACAGTGCGACGCTCCCTCAGTACTGCCCCTCCGACAGTGCGGCGCTCCCTCAGTATTGCCCCTCCGACAGTGCGGTGCTCCCTCAGTACCGCCCCTCCGACAGTGCGGCGCTCCTCAGTACTGCCCCTCCGACAGTGCGCCGCTCCCTTAGTGCTGCCCCTCCGACAGTGCGGCGCTCCCTCAGTACTGCCCCTCCGACAGTGCGGCGCTCCTCAGTACTGCCCCTCTGACAGTGCGGCGCTCCCTCAGTACTGCCCCTCTGACAGTGCGGCGCTCCCTCAGTACTGCCCCTCTGACAGTGCAGCGCTACCTCAGTACTGCCCCTCCGACAGTGCGAAGCTCCCTCAGTACTGCCCCTCCGACAGTGCGGCGCTCCCACAATACCAACCCTCCGACAGTGCGGGGCTCCCTCAGTATTGCCCCTCCGACAGTGCGGCACTCCCTCAGTACCGCCCCCTCCGACAGTGCGGGGCTCCCTCAGCACTGCCCCTCCGACAGTGCGGCGCTCCCTCAGTACTGCCCCTCCGACTGTGCGGCGCTCCCTCAGTACTGCCCCTCCGGCAGTGCGGCGCTCCCTCAGTACTGCCCATCCGACAGTGCGGCACTCCCTCAGTACCGCCCCCTCCGACAGTGCGGGGCTCCCTCAGCACTGCCCCTCCAACAGTGCGGTGCTCCCTCAGTACCGCCCCTCCTACAGTGCGGCGCTCCTTCGGCATTGCCCCTCCGACAGTGCGGCGCTCCCTCAGTACTGCCCATCCGACAGTGCGGTGCTTCCTCAGTACTGCCCCTCCGACAGTGCAGCGCTCCCTAAGTACTACCCCTCCGACTGTGCGGCGCTCCCTCAGTACCGCCCCTCCTACAGTGCGGCGCTCCCTCAGTATTGCCCCTCCGACAGTGCGGCGCTCCCTCAGTACTGCCCCTCCGACAGTGCGGCACTCCCTCAGTACTGCCCCTCCGACAGTGCGGCGCTCCCTCAGTACCGCCCCTCCAACAGTGCGGCGCTACCTCAGTACCGCCCCTCCGACATTGCGGCGCTCCCTCAGTACTGCCCCTCCGACAGTGCGGCGCTCTGTCAGTACCGCCCCACCGACAGTGCGACGCTCCCTCAGTACCGCCCCTCCGACAGTGCGGCGCTCCTTCAGTACCGCCCCTCCGACAGTGTGGCGCCCCCTCAGTACCGCCCCTCCGACAGCGCGGCGCTCCCTCAGCCCTGCCCCTCCGACAGTGCGGCACTCCCTCAGTACCGCCCCTCCGACAGTGCGGCGCTCCCTCAGTATTGCCCCTCCGACAGTGCGGCGGTCCCTCAGTACTGCCCCTCCGACAGTGCGGCACTCCCTCAGTACTGCCCCTCCGACAGTGCGGCGCTCCCTCAGTACCGCCCCTCCAACAGTGCGGCGCTACCTCAGTACCGCCCCTCCGACATTGCGGCGCTCCCTCAGTACCGCCCCTCCGACAGTGCGGCGCTCCTTCAGTACCGCCCCTCCGACAGTGTGGCGCCCCCTCAGTACCGCCCCTCCGACAGCGCGGCGCTCCCTCAGCCCTGCCCCTCCGACAGTGCGGCACTCCCTCAGTACCGCCCCTCCGACAGTGCGGCGCTCCCTCAGTATTGCCCCTCCGACAGTGCGGCGGTCCCTCAGTACCGCCCCTCCGACAGTGCGGCGCTCCCTCAGTACTGCCCCTCTGACAGTGCGGCGCTCCCTCAGTACTGCCCCTCTGACAGTGCGGCGCTCCCTCAGTACTGCCCCTCCGACAGTGCGGCGCTCCCTCAGCACTGCCCCTCTGACAGTGCGGCGCTCCCTCAGTACTGCCCCTCTGACAGTGCGGCGCTCCCTCAGTACTGCCCCTCCGACAGTGCGGCACTCCCTCAGTACTGCCCCTCCGACAGTGCGGCGCTCCCTCAGTACCGCCCCCCGCCGACAGTGCGGGGCTCCCTCAGTACTGCCCCTCCGACAGTGCGGCGCTACCTCAGTACCGCCCCTCTGACAGTGCGGCACTCCCTCAGTACCGCCCCTACGACAGTGTGGCGCTCCCTCAGTACTGCCCCTCCGACAGTGCGGCGCTCCCTCAGTACCCGCCCCTCCAAAAGTGCGGTGCTCCCTCAGTACCGCCCCTCCTACAGTGCGGCGCTCCCTCAGTATTGCCCCTCCGACTGTGCGGCGCTCCCTCAGTACTGCCCCTCCGACAGTGCGGCGCTCCCTCAGTACTGCCCATCCGACAGTGCGGTGCTCCCTCAGTACTGCCCCTCCGACAGTGCAGCGCTCCCTCAGTACTTCCCCTCCGACAGTGCGGCGCTCCCTCAGTACTGCCCCTCGACAGTGCGGCGCTCCCTCAGTACTGCCCCTCCAACAGGGCGGTGCTCCCTCAGTACCGCCCCTCCGACAGTGCGGTGCTCCCTCAGTACCGCCCCTCCGACAGTGCGGTGCTCCCTCAGTACTGCCCCTCCGACAGTGCAGCGCTCCCTCAGTACCCCCCCTCCTACAGTGCGGCGCTACCTCAGTACCGCCCCTCCGACAGTGCGGCACTCCCTCAGTACCGCCCCTACGACAGTGTGGCGCTCCCTCAGTACCGCCCCTGTGACAGTGCGGTGTTCCCTCAGTACGCCTCTCCGACAGTGCGGCACTCCCTCAGTACTGCCCCTCCGACAGTGCGGCGCTCCCTCAGTACCGCCCCTCCTACAGTGCGGCGCTCCCTCAGTATTGCCCCTCCGACAGTGCGGCTCTCCCTCAGTACCGCCCCTCCTACAGTGCGGCGCTCCCTCAGTACTGACCCTGCGACAGTGCGGCGCTCCCTCAGTAACGCCCCTACGACAGTGCGGCGCTCCCTCAGTACCGCCCTTCCAACAGTGCGGTGTTACCTCAGAACCGCCTCTCCGACAGTGCGACGCTCCCTCAGTACTGCCCCTCCGACAGTGCAGCGCTCCCTCAGTATTGCCCCTCCGACAGTGCGGTGCTCCCTCAGTACCGCCCCTCCGACAGTGCGGCGCTCCCTCAGTACTGCCCCTCCGACAGTGCGCCGCTCCCTTAGTACTGCCCCTCCGACAGTGCGGCGCTCCCTCAGTACTGCCCCTCCGACAGTGCGGCGCTCCTCAGTACTGCCCCTCTGACAGTGCGGCGCTCCCTCAGTACTGCCCCTCTGACAGTGCGGCGCTCCCTCAGTACTGCCCCTCTGACAGTGCAGCGCTCCCTCAGTACTGCCCCTCCGACAGTGCGAAGCTCCCTCAGTACTGCCCCTCCGACAGTGCAGCGCTCCCACAATACCAAACCTCCGACAGTGCGGGGCTCCCTCAGTACTGCCCCTCCGACAGTGCGGCACTCCCTCAGTACCGCCCCCTCCGACAGTGCGGGGCTCCCTCAGTACTGCCCCTCCGACAGTGCGACGCTCCCTCAGCACTGCCACTCCGACAGTGCGGCGCTCCCTCAGTACTGCCCCTCCGACAGTGCGGCGCTCCCTCAGTACTGCCCCTCCGACAGTGCGGCGCTCCCTCAGTACTGCCCATCCGAAAGTGCGGCGCTCCCTCAGTACCGCCCCTCCAACAGTGCGGTGCTCCCTCAGTACTGCCCCTCCTACAGTGCGGCGCTCCTTCAGTATTGCCCCTCCGACAGTGCGGCGCTCCCTCAGTACTGCCCCTCCGACAGTGCGGCGCTCCCTCAGTACTGCCCATCCGACAGTGCGGTGCTTCCTCAGTACTGCCCCTCCGACAGTGCAGCGCTCCCCCAGTACTACCCCTCCGACTGTGCGGCGCTCCCTCAGTACCGCCCCTCCTACAGTGCGGCGCTCCCTCAGTATTGCCCCTCCGACAGTGCGGCGCTCCCTCAGTACTGCCCCTCCGACAGTGCGGCGCTCCCTCAGTAGTGCCCCTCTGACAGTGCGGCGCTCCCTCAGTACCGCCCCTCCGACAGTGCGGCGCTACCTCAGTACCGCCCCTCCAACAGTGCGGCGCTCCCTCAGTACTGCCCCTCCGACAGTGCGGCGCTCTGTCAGTACCGCCCCACCGACAGTGCGACGCTCCCTCAGTACCGCCCCTCCGACAGTGCGGCGCTCCTTCAGCACCGCCCCTCCGACAGTGTGGCGCCCCCTCAGTACCGCCCCTCCGACAGCGCGGCGCTCCCTC
Organism: Somniosus microcephalus; assembly: GCF_052327205.1. Taxonomy (NCBI): domain Eukaryota; kingdom Metazoa; phylum Chordata; class Chondrichthyes; order Squaliformes; family Somniosidae; genus Somniosus; species Somniosus microcephalus. Next base: position 174,660,683 of record NW_028225179.1, read on the forward strand.
AGCCCTGCCCCTCCGACAGTGCGGCACTCCCTCAGTACCGCCCCTCCGACAGTGCGGCGCTCCCTCAGTATTGCCCCTCCGACAGTGCGGCGCTCCCTCAGTACCGCCCCTCCGACAGTGCGGCGCTCCCTCAGAACTGCCCCTCCGACAGTGCGGCGCTCCCTCAGTACTGCCCCTCTGACAGTGCGGCGCTCCCTCAGTACTGCCCCTCTGACAGTGCAGCACTCCCTCAGTACTGCCCCTCCGACAGTGCGACGTTCCCTCAGTACTGCCCCTCCGACAGTGCGGCGCTCCCACAGTACCAACCCTCCGACAGTGCGGGGATCCCTCAGTACTGACCCTCCGACAGTGCGGCACTCCCTCAGTACCGCCCCCGCCGACAGTGCGGGGCTCCCTCAGTACTGCCCCTCCGACAGTGCGGCGCTCCCTCAGTACCGCCCCTCTGACAGTGCGGCACTCCCTCAGTACCGCCCCTACAACAGTGTGGCGCTCCCTCAGTACCGCCCCTCTGACAGTGCGGTGTTCCCTCAGTACGCCTCTCCGACAGTGCGGCACTCCCTCAGTACTGCCCCTCCGACAGTGCGGCGCTCCCTCAGTACTGCCCCTGCGACAGTTCGTCGCTCCCTCAGTACTGCCCTTCCCACAGTGCAGCGCTCCCTCAGTACTGCCCCTCCGACAGTGCGGTGCTCCCTCAGTACCGCCCCTCCGACAGCGCGGCGCTCCCTCAGTACTGCCCCTCCGACAGTGCGGCGCTCCCTCAGTTCTGCCCCTCCGACAGTGCGGCGCTCCCTCAGTACCGCCCCTCCGACAGTGCGGCACTCCCTGAGTACCGCCCCTCCGACAGTGCAGCGCTCCCTCAGTACTACCCCTTTGACAGTGCGGCGCTCCCTCAGTACCGCCCCTCCGACAGTGCGGTGCTCCCTCAGTACCGCCCCTCCTACAGTGCGGCGCTCCCTCAGTACTGCCCCTCCGACAGTGCAGCGCTCCCTCAGTACCGCCCCTCCGACAGTGCGGCGCTCCCTCAGTACTGCCCCTCCGACAGTGCGGCGCTCCGTCAGTACCGCCCCACCGACAGTGCGACGCTCCCTCAGTACCGCCCCTCCGACAGTGCGGCGCTCCTTCAGTACCGCCCCTCCGACAGTGTGGCGCCCCCTCAGTACCGCCCCTCCGACAGCGCGGCGCTCCCTCAGTACTGCCCCTCCGACAGTGCGGCGCTCCCTCAGTACTGCCTCTCCGACAGTTCGGCACTCCCTCAGTACCGCCCCTCCGACAGTGCGGATCTCCCTCAGTATTGCCCCTCCGACAGCGCGGCGCTCCCTCAGTACCGCCCCTCCGACAGTGCGGCGCTCCCTCAGTACTGCCCCTCCGACAGTGCGGCGCTCCCTCAGTACTGCCCCTCTGACAGTGCGGCGCTCCCTCAGTACTGCCCCTCTGACAGTGCAGCACTCCCTCAGTACTGCCCCTCCGACAGTGCGACGCTCCCTCAGTACTGCCCCTCCGACAGTGCGGCGCTCCCACAGTACCAACACTCCGACAGTGCAGCACTCCCTCAGTACTGCCCCTCCGATAGTGCGACGCTCCCTCAGTCCTGCCCCTCCGACAGCGCGGCGCTCCCTCAGTACCGCCCCTCCGACAGTGCGGCGCTCCCTCAGTACTGCCCCTCCGACAGTGCGGCGCTCCCTCAGTACTGCCCCTCTGACAGTGCGGCGCTCCCTCAGTACTGCCCCTCTGACAGTGCAGCACTCCCTCAGTACTGCCCCTCCGACAGTGCGACGCTCCCTCAGTACTGCCCCTCCGACATTGCGGCGCTCCCACAGTACCAACCCTCCGACAGTGCGGGGATCCCTCAGTACTGCCCCTCCGACAGTGCGGCACTCCCTCAGTACCGCCCCCTCCGACAGTGCGGGGCTCCCTCAATACTGCCCCTCCGACAGTGCGGCGCTCCCTCAGTACCGCCCCTCTGACAGTGCGGCACTCCCTCAGTACCGCCCCTACGACAGTGCGGCGCTCCCTCAGTACCGCCCCTCTGACAGTGCGGCACTCCCTCAGTACTGCCCCTCCGACAGTGCGGCGCTCCCTCAGTACTGCCCCTCCGACAGTGCGGCGCTCCCTCAGTACCGCCCCTCCAACAGTGCGGTGCTCCCTCAGTACCGCCCCTCCTACAGTGCGGCGCTCCCTCAGTATTGCCCCTCCGACAGTGCGGCGCTCCCTCAGTACAGCCCCTCCGACAGTGCAGCGCTCCCTCAGTACTGCCCATCCGACAGTGCGGCGCTCCCTCAGTACCGCCCCTCCGACAGTGCGGCGCTCCCTCAGTACCGCCCCTCCGACAGTGTGGTGCTCCCTCCGTACCGCCCCTCCGACAGTGCGGCGATCCCTCAGTACTGCCCCTCCGACAGTGCGGCGCTCCCTCAGTGCCGCCCCTCCAACAGTGCGGTGCTCCCTCAGTACCGCCCCTCCTACAGTGCGGCGCTCCCTCAGTATTGGCCCTCCGACAGTGCGGCGCTCCGTCAGTACTGCCCCTCCGACAGTGCGGCGCTCCCTCAGTACTGCCCATCTGACAGTGCGGTGCTCCCTCAGTACTGCCCCTCCGACAGTGCAGCGCTCCCTCAGTCCTACCCCTTCGACAGTGCGGTGCTCCCTCAGTACCGCCCCTCCGACAGTGCGGTGCTCCCTCAGTACCGCCCCTCCTACAGTGCGGCGCTCCCTCAGTATTGCCCCTCCGACAGTGCGGCGCTCCCTCAGTACTGCCCCTCCGACAGTGCGGCGCTCCCTCAGTACTGCCCCTCCGACAGTGCGGCGCTCCCTCAGTACCGCCCCTCCGACAGTGCAGCGCTCCCTCAGTACTGCCCCTCCGACAGTGCGGCGTTCCCTCAGTACCGTCCCTCCGACAGTGCGCCGCTCCCTCAGTACCGCCCCTCCGACAGTGCGGCGCTCCCTCAGTACCGCCCCTCCGATAGTGCGGCGCTCTCTCAGTACCGCCCCTCCGACAGTGCGGCGCTCCCTCAGTACCGCCCTTCCGACAGTGCGGCGCTCCCTCAGTACCGCCCCTCCGACAGTGCGGTGCTCCCTCAGTACCGCCCCTCCGACAGTGCGGCGCTCCCTCAGATCCCCAGTCTGTTCAATCTTTCCTGATAGTTTTAAACTCTCAGTTCTGGTATCATTCTACTAAATCTTTTCTGCACCTTCTCCAGTGCCTCTATGGCTTTTTTATAGTATGGAGACCAGAACTGTGCACAGTGCCCCAAGTGTGATATGCAGACCAGAACTGTGCACAGTGCTCCAAGTGTGATATGGAGACCAGAACTTTGGACAGTGCTCCAAGTGTGATATGGAGACTAGAACTGTGCACAGTGCTCCAAGTGTGATATGGACACCAGAACTGTGCACAGTGCTCCAAGTGTGATATGGAGACCAGAACTGTGCACAGTGCTCCAAGTGTGATATGGAGACCAGAACTGTGCACAGTGCTCCAAGTGTGATATGGAGACTAGAACTGTGCACAGTGCTCCAAGTGTGATATGGAGACCAGAACTGTGCACAGTGCTCCAAGTGTGATATGGAGACCAGAACTGTGCACAGTGCTCCAAGTGTGATATGGAGACCAGAACTGTGCACAGTGCTCCAAGTGTGGTCTGACCAAGCTTCGATACGCCAGACGCAATGTTGAACCCGGAATTCCGAGCTGGAGCTCCTGTCTCCGCCACACCAGGAATGCCAGGACCGGTGGTTGGGGGGGAGGGGGGTCGAACCCTGTATTTTCTGACCCTGAGGCAGGAATGCTAAGTCAGCACCTAGGCCGAAGCCTGGCTGCAGTCAACCGGCCGGAAACTATGAGACATTTTGCCGTAACCATGGCGATGCGATAAACCTGACAGCAGAGCGGAATTTGTGACTGAACTTTTTTTTATTATATACATAATCTTTAGACGTAACAGTTTTTAGTTTGTAAACTTGACCTCCCGACCTCAGTACAATACAAAATATACAGCCGGTGTTTTAAAAAAAGCATTCATTTGGAATCTAAACAGTTGCATTTTACAAACAGAAATAATAAGTTATCTGGAAAAAGTAGTAAGGCACAAAAGTGCTTTATGTCAAGAAAGCCTTTGAAAAGGAGCCATTTGGAGGCCATTTTGTTTGATATGGAGGCCATTTTGTTTGCTATAAGAACATGAGAAATAAGAGCAGGAGTAGGCCATGCGGCACCTCGAGCCTGCCGCTAGCAACGACAGGTAATGGGGAACGTTTTCAAGTCGGGAAAGGGGCTGGGGGAGCGCTATTTAAAGGCGTGCGCTTCCTGCCTTTTCTTGTCGGCAGAATGTTTGGTTTTAACGCTGTGCTTAGGAGTTTTGGCCCTCAGCACCACTTGGGAGGTTCCTAAGCTCTTTCCCTGGGCCTATCCATTAGTGCTTCCAACACAATTGCTTTCGAGGTCTCTCCAGGCCGAGATTCGAGGCTGCAATGAGCAAGGAGCGGCTGGCCAGCAAGATGGCCGCTCCCCTTTAAGAACTGGACGGCGCCATGGTAACGGACATCGCCTGAGCTTCGGTAGCGCTCTGAGGTAGCGCCTCGCTCCCCGACGTTTGCGCCTTAAGAAGAGGTGTGTAGCGCCTGATTTAGCGCTCAAATCACCTCCAGGGGGCGATAGAGGCGAATTTTGAAGTCAGAGGCGATAATTAGCGCCCGGCCGATAATAGCGCCCCAAATGGGGCGATACCGAATTTCTCCCCCCAAAAATCTATCGATCTCAGCCTTGAATATACTCAACGACTGAGCCTCCACAGCCCTCTGGAGTAGAGAATTACAAAGATTCACCGCCCTCTGAGTGAAGAAATTCCTCCTCATCTCAGTCCTAAAATGGCCGACCCCTTCTCCTGAGACTGTGACCCCTGGTTCTAGACTCTCCAGCCAGGGGGGAAACAGCCTCTCAGCATCTACCCTGTCAATCCCCCCTCAGAATCTTATATGTTTCAATGAGATCACCTCTCATTCTTCTAAACTCCAGAGAGTATCGGCCCAATCTACTCAATCTCTCCTCATAGGGCAATCCCCCCATCCCAGGAACCAGTCTGGTGAACCTTCGTTGCACTCCCTCTATGGCAAGTATATCCTTCCTTAGGTAAGGGGACCAAAACTGTGCCCAGTGCTCCAGGTGTGGTCTCACCAAGGCCCTGTACAATTGTAGCGAGACTTCCTCACTCTTATACTCCAACCCCCTTGCAATAAAGGCCAACATGCCACTTGCCTTCCTTATTGCTTGCTCGACCTGCCCACTGGCTTTCTGTGTTTCTTGTACGAGGACACCCAAATCTCTCAGCACCAACACTGGAAAGTTTCTCACCATTTAAAAAATATTCTGTTTTTCTGTTCTTCCTATCAAAGTGAATAACCTCACATTTCCCCGCATTGTACTCCATCCGCCACCTGACTGCCCGCTCGTCGAGTCTGCCTGCATCCCTTTGCAGACTCTCTGGGCTAAAAATTCATTGGCCTGCGCCACCAGTTTTCGCCCAAAGAGGGCTTTTGCGCCACTGTGCAAACCTACCGCGATATTTAGCGGGGCGCTAATGGCGGCGTTAGCCAGTAGCGCTGCGCCGCCACCGATGACGTCATCGGTGTGCGCAGCGCCCCGCTGGCCATATTTGGTTGCTGCCGCCTCCCCCGCGCCGGCCGCAAACAGCGACCGGTACACGGGGCCTACCTGTGCCAGTAGTGGGGCGAGTTAAGGTGGGAGGTGTGGCCGGCCGCTTTTTCGGCGGCCGCCTGCCCGCACCTCCGTCCCCGGCCTCCTACACCACCCCCCGCGGCATTGCCGGCTGTTTCCAGAGAGCCCGGCACTTCTCCTTGGTGCCGGGCTCATTTGCCGGCACTCGCGAGCGGGGATCGCGCTGTTGCAGGCACCTCCCCCTTAAGAATGAGAGGAAGGCCTGCAGTACCGCAGGCCGCCGTGCCGCAGCGGGTGGCGCTGTGGCACTTTGCGCGCCGATATTCAGTTTCAGCGCCCCAAGCGGGACGCCGAAACCCTTGTATAGCGGCCGGCTTCCACTTGGGGCGCTGAAACTGAATATCCTGCTGGCGCAGCGGTAATTCCAGCGCCCAGGCGAGCTGGGCGCCCCTAACTGAATTTCTAGGCCTCTGTGTTCTCCTCACAGCTTACTGCCCCACCGAGCTTTGTATCGTCAGCAGACTTGGATACGTCACACTCGGTCCCTTCATATAGAGCTGTTATTTTCAAACTAAAAAAACCCAAGTGTGTCGACCTAGAGCTCTCGATCCATGCAAGGACTGGGAAGGAGAAATGCACCAGAGGTGGGTGTTACCAAGTTCGTAGATGATAGCAGAACAGTCCCCCAGAAAAAGGGGGCCTTCAAAGGGAACTGGATGGATTTATATTGACTAGGGCGGTGGTTTGAGGCTTTCGAGCTAATATATCAGGGAAGGGATTTTTAAAAATTCGCTTATGGGATCTGGGCGTCGCTGGCAAGACCAGCATTTATTGTCCATTCCCGAATCGCCCCTTGAGAAGGTGGTGGTGAGCCGCCTTCTTGAACCGCTGCAGTCTGTGTGGTGAAGGTGTCCCACAGCGCTGTTAGGGAGGGAGTTCCAGGATTTTGACCCAGCGACGATGAAGGAACGGCCGATATATTTCCAACAAGTCAGGATGGTGTGTGTGACTTGGAGGGGAACTTGGAGGTGGTGGTGTTCCCGTGCGCCTGCTGCCCTTGTCCTTCTAGGTGGAAGAGGTCGCGAGTTTGGGAGGCGCTGCCCAAGAAGCCTTGGCGAGTTGCTGCAGTGCATCTTGTAGATGGTACACAGTGCAGCCACGGTGCGCCGGTGGTGGAGGGAGTGAATGTTTAAGGTGGTGGACAGGGTGCCGATCAAGCAGGCTGCTTTGTCCTGGATGGTGTCGAGCTTCTCGAGTGTTGTCTGAGCTGCAACTCATCCAGGCAAGTGGAGAGTATTCCATCACACTCCTGACTTGTGCCTTGTAGATGGTGGAAAGGCTTTGGGGAGTCAGGAGGTGAGACACTCGCCACAGAATACCCAGCCTCTG
>NW_028225179.1:174668236-174751945 GCF_052327205.1 Somniosus microcephalus
ACAGTGCCGCGCTCCCTCAGTACTGACCCTCCGATAGTGCGGCGCTCCCTCAGCACTGCCCCTCCGACAGTGCGACTCTCCCTCAGTACCGCCCCTCCGACAGTGCAGGCGCTCCGGTCAGTAATGCCCCCTCCGACAGTGCGACGCTCCCTCAGTACTGCCCCATCCACAGTGCGGCGCTCCCTCTACCGCCCCTTCGACAGTGCGACGCTCCCTCAGTACTGCCCCATCCACAGTGCGGCGCTCCCTCAGTACCGCCCCTTCGACAGTGCAGCGCTCCGTCAGTAATGCCCCTCCGACAGTGCGACGCTCCCTCAGTACTGCCCCATCCACAGTGCGGCGCTCCCTCAGTACTGCCCCTTCGACAGTGCGGCGCTCCCTCAGTACTGCCCCTCTGACAGTGCGGCGCTCCCTCAGTACTGCCCCTCCGACAGTGCGACGCTCCCTCAGTACTGCCCCTCCGACAGTGCGACGCTCCTCAGTACTGCCCCTCTGAAAGTGCGACGCTCCCTCAGTACCCTCCCCTCCGACAGTGTGGCGCTCCCTCAGTACTGCCCCTCCGACAGTGCGACGCTCCCTCAGTAGCACCCAATCTGACAGTGCGGCACTCCCTCAGCACCGCCCCTCCGACAGTGCCGCGCTCCCTCAGTACTGACCCTCCGATAGTGCGGCGCTCCCTCAGCACTGCCCCTCCGACACTGCGGCGCTCCCTCAGTACCGCCCCTAAGACAGTGCGATGCTCCCACAGTACTGCCCCTCTGACAGTGCGACGCACTCTCAGTACCGCCCCTCTGACAGTGCGGCACTCCCCCAGTACTGCCCCCTCTGACAGTGCGACGCTCCCTCAGTACTGCCCCTCCGACAGTGCAGCGCTCCCTCAGTACTGACCCTCCGACAGTGCGGTGCTCCCCTCAGTACTGCCTCCTCCGACAGTGCAGCGCCCCCTCCAGTACCGCCCCCTCCCAACAGTGCGACGCCCCTTCAGTACCGCCCCTCTGACAGTGCGAACTCCCTCAGTACTGCCCCTCCGACAGTGCGGCGCTCCCTCAGTACTGCCCTCCGAAAGTGCTGCGCTCCCTCAGTACTGCCCCTCCGAAAGTGCGGCGCTCCCTCAGTACTGCCCCTCCGACAGTGCGGCGCTCCCTCAGTACTGCCCCTCCGACAGTGCGGCGCTCCCTCAGTACTGCCCCTACGACAGTGCGGCGCTCCCTCAGTAGTGCCCCTCCGACAGTGCGGTGTTCCCTCAGTACTGCCCCTCCGACAGTGCGGCGCTCCCTCAGTACTGCCCCTCCGACAGTTGCGGCGCTCCCTCAGTACTGCCCCTCCGACAGTGCGGCGCTCCCTCAGTACTGCCCCTCCGACAGTGCGGTGCTCCCTCAGTACTGCCCCCCCGACAGTGCGGCGCTCCCTCAGCACTGCCCCTCCGACACTGCGGCGCTCCCTCAGTACTGACCCTCCGACAGTGCGGCCCTCCCTCAGTACTGACCCTCCGACAGTGCGGCACTCCCTCAGCACTGCCCCTCCGACAGTGCGACATTCCCTCAGTACTGCCCCTCTGACAGTGCGACGCTCCCTCAGTACCTCCCCTCCGACAGTGTGGCACTCCCTCAGTACTGACCCTCCGATAGTGCGGCGCTCCCTCAGCACTGCCCCTCCGACACTGCGGCGCTCCCCTCAGCACTGCCCCTCCGACACTGCGGCGCTCCCTCAGTACCGCCCCTCCGACAGTGCGGCCCTCCCTCAGTACTGCCCCTCCGACAGTGCGACGCTCCCTCAGTACTGCCCGTCTGACAGTGCGAAGCTCCCTCAATACTGCATCTCCGACAGTGCGGTGCTCCCTCAGTAATGCTCTCTGACAGTGCTGTGCTCCCTCAGTACTGCCCCTCCGAATGTGCGGCGCTCACTCAGTACTGCCCCTCCGACAGTGCGGCGCTCCCTCAGTACTACCCCTCCGATAGTGTGGCACTCCCTCAGTACTGCCACTCCGACAGTGCGACTCTCCCTCAGTACTGCCCCTCCGACAGTGCGGCGCTCCCTCAGTACTGCCCCTCCGACAGTGCGGCGCTCCCTCAGTACTGCCCCTCTTACAGTGCGGCGCTCCCTCAGTACTGCCCCTCCGACAGTGCGGTGCTCCCTCAGTACTGCCCCTCTGACACTGCGGCACTCCCTCAGTACTGCCCCTCCGACAATGCGGCGCTCCCTCAGTACTGCCCCTTCAACAGTGCGACGCTCCCTCAGTACCGCCCCGTCCACAGTGCGGCGCTCCCTCAGTACCGCCCCTCCGACAGTGCGGCGCTCCCTCAGTACTGCCACTCCGACAGTGCGGCGCTCCCTCAGTACCGAACCTCCGACTGTGTGGCGCTCCCTCAGTACTGCCCCTCCGACAGTGCGACGCTCCCTCAGTACTGCCCCTCCGACAGTGCGGCGCTCCCTCAGTACTGCCCCTCCGACAGTGCGGTGCTCCCTCAGTACTGCCCCTCCGACAGTGCGGCGCTTCCTCAGTACTGCCCCTCCGACAGTGCGACGCTCCCTCAGTACTACCCCTCCGACAGTGTGTTGCTTCCTCAATTCTGACCCTCCGACAGTGCAGCGCTCCCTCAGTACTGACCCTCCTATAGTGCGGCGCTCCCTCAGCACTGCCCCTCCGACACTGCGGCGCTCCCTCAGTACCGCCCCTCCGACAGTGCGGCCCTCCCTCAGTACTGACCCTCCGACAGAGCGGCCCTCCCTCAGTACTGACCCTCCGACAGTGCGATGCTCCCTCAGTACTGCCCCTCCGACAGTGCGGCGCTCCCTCAGTACCGCCCCTCCGACAGTGCGACGCTCCCTCAGTACCGCACCTCTGACAGTGCGGCACTCCCCCAGTACCGCCCCTCCGACAGTGCAGCGCTCCGTCAGTAATGCCCCTCCGACAGTGCGACGCTCCCTCAGTACTGCCCCATCCACAGTGCGGCGCTCCCTCAGTACCGCCCCTCCGACAGTGCGGCGCTCCCTCAGTACTGCCCCTCCGACAGTGCGGCGCTCCCTCAGTACCGACCCTCTGACAGTGCGGCGCTCCCTCAGTACTGCCACTCTGACAGTGCGGCGCTCCCTCAGTACTGCCCCTCCGACAGTGCGACGCTCCCTCAGTACTACCCCTCCGACAGTGTGGCACTCCCTCAATTCTGACCCTCCGACAGTGCGACGCTCCCTCAGTACTGCCCCTCCGACAGTGCAACACTCCCTCAGTACTGCCCCTCTGAAAGTGCGGCGCTCCCTCAGTACTGCCCCTCCGACAGTGCGGCGCTCCCTCAGTACTGCCCCTCCGACAGTGCGACGCTCCCTCAGTACTGCCCCTCCGACAGTGCGATGCTCCCTCAGTACTGCCCCTCCGACAGTGCGACATTCCCTCAGTACTGCCCCTCTGACAGTGCGACGCTCCCTCAGTACCTCCCCTCCGACAGTGTGGCACTCCCTCAGTACTGCCCCTCCGACAGTGCGGCCCTCCCTCAATACTGCCCCTTCGACAGTGCGGCGCTCCCTCAGTACTGCCCCGCCGACAGTGCGGCGCTCCCTCAGTACTGCCCCTCCGACAGTGCGGCGCTCCCTCAGTACTGCCCCTCCGACAGTGCGGCGCTCCCTCAGCACTGCCCCTCCGACAGTGCGGCGCTCCCTCAGTACTGCCCCTCCGACAGTGCGGCACTCCCTCAGTACTGCCCCTCCGACAGTGCGGCACTCCCTCAGTACTGCCCCTCCGCCAGTGCGGCGCTCCCTCAGTACTGCCCCTCCGACAGTGCGGCACTCCCTCAGTACTGCCCCTCCGACAGTGCGGCCCTCCCTCAGTACTGACCCTCCGACAGTGCGGCGCTCCCTCAGTACTGCCCCTCCGACAGTGCGGCACTCCCTCAGTACTGCCCCTCCGACAGTGCGGCGCTCCCTCAGTACCGCCCCTCCGACAGTGCGACGCTCCCTCAGTACCGCACCTCTGACAGTGCGGCACTCCCTCAGTACCGCCCCTCCGACAGTGCAGCGCTCCGTCAGTAATGCCCCTCCGACAGTGCGACGCTCCCTCAGTACTGCCCCATCCACAGTGCGGCGCTCCCTCAGTACCGCCCCTCCGACAGTGCGGCGCTCCCTTAGTACTGCCCCTCCGACAGTGCGGCGCTCCCTCAGTACCAACCCTCTGACAGTGCGGCGCTCCCTCAGTACTGCCCCTCTGACAGTGCGGCGCTCCCTCAGTACTGCCCCTCCGACAGTGCGACGCTCCCTCAGTACTACTCCTCCGACAGTGTGGCGCTCCCTCAATACTGACCATCCGACAGTGCGACGCTCCCTCAGTACTGCCCCTCCGACAGTGCAACACTCCCTCAGTACTGCCCCTCTGACAGTGCGACGCTCCCTCAGTACCTCCCCTCCGACAATGTGGCGCTCCCTCAGTACTGCCCCTCCGACAGTGCGACGCTCCCTCAGTCGCACCCCTCTGACAGTGCGGCACTCCCTCAGCACCGCCCCTCCGACAGTGCCGCGCTCCCTCAGTACTGACCCTCCGATATTGCGGCGCTCCCTCAGCACTGCCCCTCCGACACTGCGGCGCTCCCTCAGTACCGCCCCTAAGACAGTGCGGCCCTCCCTCAATACTGACCCTCCGACAGTGCGATGCTCCCTCAGTACTGCCCTTCCGACAGTGCGGCGCTCCCTCAATACTGCCCCTCCGACAGTGCGACGCTCCCTCAGTACTGCCCCTCCGACAGTGCGACGCTCCCTCAGTACTGCCCCTCCGACAGTGCGACATTCCCTCAGTACTGCCCCTCTGACAGTGCGATGCTCCCTCAGTACCTCCCCTCCGACAGTGTGGCACTCCCTCAGTACTGCCCTTCCGACAGTGCGACGCTCCCTCAGTAGCACCCCTCTGACAGTGCGGCACTCCCTCAGTACTGCCCCTCCGACAGTGCGGCGCTCCCTCAGCACTGCCCCTCCGACACTGCGGCGCTCCTTCAGTACCGCCCCTCCGACAGTGCGGCCCTCCCTCAGTACTGACCCTCCGACAGTGCGATGCTCCCTCAGTACTGCCCCTCCAACAGTGCGACGCCCCCTCAGTACCGCCTGTCTGACAGTGCGATGCTCCCTCAGTACTGCCCCTCCGACAGTGCGGCGCTCCCTCAGTACTGCCCTCTGACAGTGCTGCGCTCCCTCAGTACTGCCCCTCCGAATGTGCGGCGCTCCCTCAGTACTGCCCCTCCGACAGTGCGGCGCTCCCTCAGTACTGCCCCTCCGATAGTGTGGCACTCCCTCAGTACTGCCCCTCCGACAGTGCGACTCTCCCTCAGTACTGCCCCTCCGACAGTGCGGCGCTCCCTCAGTACTGCCCCTCCGACAGTGCGGCGCTCCCTCAGTACTGCCCCTCCGATAGTGCTGCGCTCCCTCAGCACTGCCCCTCCGACACTGCGGCTCTCCCTCAGTACCGCCCCTCTGACAGTGCGGCCCTCCCTCAGTACTGAACCTCCGACAGTGCGATGCTCCCTCAGTACTGCCCCTCCGACAGTGCGGCGCTCCCTCAGTACCGCCCCTCCGACAGTGCGACACTCCCTCAGTACCGCACCTCTGACAGTGCGGCACTCCCTCAGTACCGCCCCTCCGACAGTGCAGCGCTCCGTCAGTAACGCCCCTCCGACAGTGCGACGCTCCCTCAGTATTGCCCCATCCACAGTGCGGCGCTCCCTCAGTACCGCCCCTTCGACAGTGCGGCGCTCCCTCAGTACTGCCCCTCCGACAGTGCGGCGCTCCCTCAGTACCAACCCTCTGACAGTGCGGCGCTCCCTCAGTACTGCCCCTCTGACAGTGCGGCGCTCCCTCAGTACTGCCCCTCCGACAGTGCGACGCTCCCTCAGTACTGCCCCTCCGACAGTGCGACGCTCCCTCAGTACTGCCCCTCTGAAAGTGCGACGCTCCCTCAGTACCTCCCCTCCGACAGTGTGGCGCTCCCTCAGTACTGCCCCTCCGACAGTGCGACGCTCCCTCAGTAGCACCCATCTGACAGTGCGGCACTCCCTCAGCACCGCCCCTCCGACAGTGCCGCGCTCCCTCAGTACTGACCCTCCGATAGTGCGGCGCTCCCTCAGCACTGCCCCTCCGACACTGCGGCGCTCCCTCAGTACCGCCCCTAAGACAGTGCGGCCCTCCCTCAATACTGACCCTCCGACAGTGCAGCGCTCCCTCAGTACTGACCCTCCGACAGTGCGGTGCTCCCTCAGTACTGCCCCTCCGACAGTGCAGCGCCCCCTCAGTACCGCCCCTCCAACAGTGCGACGCCCCTTCAGTACCGCCCCTCTGACAGTGCGAACTCCCTCAGTACTGCCCCTCCGACAGTGCGGCGCTCCCTCAGTACTGCCCTCCGAAAGTGCTGCGCTCCCTCAGTACTGCCCCTCCGAAAGTGCGGCGCTCCCTCAGTACTGCCCCTCCGACAGTGCGGCGCTCCCTCAGTACTGCCCCTCCGACAGTGCGGCGCTCCCTCAGTACTGCCCCTACGACAGTGCGGCGCTCCCTCAGTAGTGCCCCTCCGACAGTGCGGTGTTCCCTCAGTACTGCCCCTCCGACAGTGCGGCGCTCCCTCAGTACTGCCCCTCCGACAGTTGCGGCGCTCCCTCAGTACTGCCCCTCCGACAGTGCGGCGCTCCCTCAGTACTGCCCCTCCGACAGTGCGGTGCTCCCTCAGTACTGCCCTCCCGACAGTGCGGCGCTCCCTCAGTACTGCCCCTCTGACAGTGCGGCGCTCCCTCAGTACTGCCCCTCCGACAGTGCGGCCCTCCCTCAATACTGCCCCTTCGACAGTGCGGCGCTCCCTCAGTACTGCCCCTCCGACAGTGCGGCGCTCCCTCAGTACTGCCCCTCCGACAGTGCGGCGCTCCCTCAGTACTGCCCCTCCGACAGTGCGGCGCTCCCTCAGCACTGCACCTCCGACAGTGCGGCGCTCCCTCAGTACTGCCCCTCCGACAGTGCGGCACTCCCTCAGTACTGCCCCTCCGACAGTGCGGCACTCCCTCAGTACTGCCCCTCCGCCAGTGCGGCGCTCCCTCAGTACTGCCCCTCCGACAGTGCGGCACTCCCTCAGTACTGCCCCTCCGACAGTGCGGCCCTCCCTCAGTACTGACCCTCCGACAGTGCGATGCTCCCTCAGTACTGCCCCTCCGACAGTGCGGCGCTCCCTCAGTACCGCCCCTCCGACAGTGCGACGCTCCCTCAGTACCGCACCTCTGACAGTGCGGCACTCCCTCAGTACCGCCCCTCCGACAGTGCAGCGCTCCGTCAGTAATGCCCCTCCGACAGTGCGATGCTCCCTCAGTACTGCCCCATCCACAGTGCGGCGCTCCCTCAGTACCGCCCCTCCGACAGTGCGGCGCTCCCTCAGTACCGCCCCTCCGACAGTGCGGCGCTCCCTCAGTACTGCCCCTCTGACAGTGCGGCGCTCCCTCAGTACTGCCCCTCCGACAGTGCGACGCTCCCTCAGTACTACTCCTCCGACAGTGTGGCGCTCCCTCAATACTGACCATCCGACAGTGCGACGCTCCCTCAGTACTGCCCCTCCGACAGTGCAACACTCCCTCAGTACTGCCCCTCTGACAGTGCGACGCTCCCTCAGCACCGCCCCTCCGACAGTGCCGCGCTCCCTCAGTACTGACCCTCCGATAGTTCGGCGCTCCCTCAGCACTGCCCCTCCGACACTGCGGCCCTCCCTCAATACTGACCCTCCGACAGTGCGATGCTCCCTCAGTACTGCCCCTCTGACAGTGCGACGCACCCTCAGTACCGCCCCTCTGACAGTGTGGCACTCCCTCAGTACTGCCCCTCCGACAGTGCGACGCTCCCTCAGTACCGCCCCTCGGACAGTGCGACGCTCCCTCAGTACTGCCCCTCCGACAGTGCAGCGCTCCCTCAGTACTGACCCTCCGACAGTGCGGTGCTCCCTCAGTACTGCCCCTCCGACAGTGCGACGCCCCTTCAGTACCGCCCCTCTGACAATGCGAACTCCCTCAGTATTGCCCCTCCGACAGTGCGGCGCTCCCTCAGTACTGCGTCTCCGAAAGTGCGGCGCTCCCTCAGTACCGCCCCTCCGACAGTGCGGCGCTCCCTCAGTACCAACCCTCTGACAGTGCGGCGCTCCCTCAGTACTGCCCGTCTGACAGTGCGGCGCTCCCTCAGTACTACCCCTCCGACAGTGTGGCGCTCCCTCAATACTGACACTCCGACAGTGCGACGCTCCCTCAGTACTGCCCCTCTGACAGTGCGACGCTCCCTCAGTACCTCCCCTCCGACAGTGTGGCGCTCCCTCAGCACCGCCCCTCCGACAGTGCCGCGCTCCCTCAGTACTGACCCTCCGATAGTGCGGCACTCCCTCAGCACTGCCCCTCCGACACTGCGGCGCTCCCTCAGTACCGCCCCTAAGGCAGTGCGGCTCTCCCTCAATACTGACCCTCCGACAGTGCGATGCTCCCTCAGTACTGCCCCTCTGACAGTGCGGCACTCCCTCAGTACTGCCCCTCCGACAGTGCGCCGCTCCCTCAGTACTGCCCCTCCGACAGTGCAGCGCTCCCTCAGTACTGACCCTCCGACAGTGCGGTGCTCCCTCAGTACTGCCCCTCCGACAGTGCAGCGCCCCCTCAGTACCGCCCCTCTGACAGTGCGGCACTCCCTCAGTACTGCCCTCCGACAGTGCGATGATCCCTCAGTACCGCCCCTCTGACAGTGCGACGCCCCTTCAGTACCGCCCCTCTGACAGTGCGAACTCCCTCAGTACTGCCCCTCCGACAGTGCGGCGCTCCCTCAGTACTGCCCTCCGAAAGTGCTGCGCTCCCTCAGTACTGCCCCTCCGAAAGTGCGGCGCTCCCTCAGTACTGCCCCATCCACAGTGCGGCGCTCCCTCAGTACCGCCCCTCCGACAGTGCGGCGCTCCCTCAGTACTGCCTCTCCGACAGTGCGGCGCTCCCTCAGTACTGCCCCTCAGTACAGCCCCTCCGACAGTGCGACGCTCCCTCAGTACTACCCCTCCGACAGTGTGGCGCTCCCTCAATACTGACCCTCCGACAGTGCGACGCTCCCTCAGTACTGCCCCTCTGACAGTGCAACACTCCCTCAGTACCGCCCCTCCGACAGTGCGACGCTCCCTCAGTACCGCACCTCTGACAGTGCGGCACTCCCTCAGTACCGCCCCTCCGACAGTGCAGCGCTCCGTCAGTAATGCCCCTCCGACAGTGCGACGCTCCCTCAGTACTGCCCCATCCATAGTGCGGCGCTCCCTCAGTACCGCCCCTCCGACAGTGCGGCGCTCCCTCAGTACTGCCCCTCCGACAGTTGCGGCGCTCCCTCAGTACTGCCCCTCCGACAGTGCGGCGCTCCCTCAGTACTGCCCCTCCGACAGTGCGGTGCTCCCTCAGTACTGCCCTCCCGACAGTGCGGCGCTCCCTCAGTACTGCCCCTCTGACAGTGCGGCGCTCCCTCAGTACTGCCCCTCCGACAGTGCGGCCCTCCCTCAATACTGCCCCTTCGACAGTGCGGCGCTCCCTCAGTACTGCCCCTCCGACAGTGCGGCGCTCCCTCAGTACTGACCCTCCGACAGTGCGGTGCTCCCTCAGTACTGCCCCTCCGACAGTGCAGCGCCCCCTCAGTACCGCCCCTCTGACAGTGCGGCACTCCCTCAGTACTGCCCTCCGACAGTGCGATGATCCCTCAGTACCGCCCCTCTGACAGTGCGACGCCCCTTCAGTACCGCCCCTCTGACAGTGCGAACTCCCTCAGTACTGCCCCTCCGACAGTGCGGCGCTCCCTCAGTACTGCCCTCCGAAAGTGCTGCGCTCCCTCAGTACTGCCCCTCCGAAAGTGCGGCGCTCCCTCAGTACTGCCCCATCCACAGTGCGGCGCTCCCTCAGTACCGCCCCTCCGACAGTGCGGCGCTCCCTCAGTACTGCCTCTCCGACAGTGCGGCGCTCCCTCAGTACTGCCCCTCAGTACAGCCCCTCCGACAGTGCGACGCTCCCTCAGTACTACCCCTCCGACAGTGTGGCGCTCCCTCAATACTGACCCTCCGACAGTGCGACGCTCCCTCAGTACTGCCCCTCTGACAGTGCAACACTCCCTCAGTACCGCCCCTCCGACAGTGCGACGCTCCCTCAGTACCGCACCTCTGACAGTGCGGCACTCCCTCAGTACCGCCCCTCCGACAGTGCAGCGCTCCGTCAGTAATGCCCCTCCGACAGTGCGACGCTCCCTCAGTACTGCCCCATCCATAGTGCGGCGCTCCCTCAGTACCGCCCCTCCGACAGTGCGGCGCTCCCTCAGTACTGCCCCTCCGACAGTTGCGGCGCTCCCTCAGTACTGCCCCTCCGACAGTGCGGCGCTCCCTCAGTACTGCCCCTCCGACAGTGCGGTGCTCCCTCAGTACTGCCCTCCCGACAGTGCGGCGCTCCCTCAGTACTGCCCCTCTGACAGTGCGGCGCTCCCTCAGTACTGCCCCTCCGACAGTGCGGCCCTCCCTCAATACTGCCCCTTCGACAGTGCGGCGCTCCCTCAGTACTGCCCCTCCGACAGTGCGGCGCTCCCTCAGTACTGCCCCTCCGACAGTGCGGCGCTCCCTCAGTACTGCCCCTCCGACAGTGCGGCGCTCCCTCAGCACTGCACCTCCGACAGTGCGGCGCTCCCTCAGTACTGCCCCTCCGACAGTGCGGCACTCCCTCAGTACTGCCCCTCCGACAGTGCGGCACTCCCTCAGTACTGCCCCTCCGCCAGTGCGGCGCTCCCTCAGTACTGCCCCTCCGACAGTGCGGCACTCCCTCAGTACTGCCCCTCCGACAGTGCGGCCCTCCCTCAGTACTGACCCTCCGACAGTGCGATGCTCCCTCAGTACTGCCCCTCCGACAGTGCGGCGCTCCCTCAGTACCGCCCCTCCGACAGTGCGACGCTCCCTCAGTACCGCACCTCTGACAGTGCGGCACTCCCTCAGTACCGCCCCTCCGACAGTGCAGCGCTCCGTCAGTAATGCCCCTCCGACAGTGCGATGCTCCCTCAGTACTGCCCCATCCACAGTGCGGCGCTCCCTCAGTACCGCCCCTCCGACAGTGCGGCGCTCCCTCAGTACCGCCCCTCCGACAGTGCGGCGCTCCCTCAGTACTGCCCCTCTGACAGTGCGGCGCTCCCTCAGTACTGCCCCTCCGACAGTGCGACGCTCCCTCAGTACTACTCCTCCGACAGTGTGGCGCTCCCTCAATACTGACCATCCGACAGTGCGACGCTCCCTCAGTACTGCCCCTCCGACAGTGCAACACTCCCTCAGTACTGCCCCTCTGACAGTGCGACGCTCCCTCAGCACCGCCCCTCCGACAGTGCCGCGCTCCCTCAGTACTGACCCTCCGATAGTTCGGCGCTCCCTCAGCACTGCCCCTCCGACACTGCGGCCCTCCCTCAATACTGACCCTCCGACAGTGCGATGCTCCCTCAGTACTGCCCCTCTGACAGTGCGACGCACCCTCAGTACCGCCCCTCTGACAGTGCGACGCTCCCTCAGTACCGCCCCTCTGACAGTGTGGCACTCCCTCAGTACTGCCCCTCCGACAGTGCGACGCTCCCTCAGTACCGCCCCTCGGACAGTGCGACGCTCCCTCAGTACTGCCCCTCCGACAGTGCAGCGCTCCCTCAGTACTGACCCTCCGACAGTGCGGTGCTCCCTCAGTACTGCCCCTCCGACAGTGCGACGCCCCTTCAGTACCGCCCCTCTGACAATGCGAACTCCCTCAGTATTGCCCCTCCGACAGTGCGGCGCTCCCTCAGTACTGCGTCTCCGAAAGTGCGGCGCTCCCTCAGTACCGCCCCTCCGACAGTGCGGCGCTCCCTCAGTACCAACCCTCTGACAGTGCGGCGCTCCCTCAGTACTGCCCGTCTGACAGTGCGGCGCTCCCTCAGTACTACCCCTCCGACAGTGTGGCGCTCCCTCAATACTGACACTCCGACAGTGCGACGCTCCCTCAGTACTGCCCCTCTGACAGTGCGACGCTCCCTCAGTACCTCCCCTCCGACAGTGTGGCGCTCCCTCAGCACCGCCCCTCCGACAGTGCCGCGCTCCCTCAGTACTGACCCTCCGATAGTGCGGCACTCCCTCAGCACTGCCCCTCCGACACTGCGGCGCTCCCTCAGTACCGCCCCTAAGGCAGTGCGGCTCTCCCTCAATACTGACCCTCCGACAGTGCGATGCTCCCTCAGTACTGCCCCTCTGACAGTGCGGCACTCCCTCAGTACTGCCCCTCCGACAGTGCGCCGCTCCCTCAGTACTGCCCCTCCGACAGTGCAGCGCTCCCTCAGTACTGACCCTCCGACAGTGCGGTGCTCCCTCAGTACTGCCCCTCCGACAGTGCAGCGCCCCCTCAGTACCGCCCCTCTGACAGTGCGGCACTCCCTCAGTACTGCCCTCCGACAGTGCGATGATCCCTCAGTACCGCCCCTCTGACAGTGCGACGCCCCTTCAGTACCGCCCCTCTGACAGTGCGAACTCCCTCAGTACTGCCCCTCCGACAGTGCGGCGCTCCCTCAGTACTGCCCTCCGAAAGTGCTGCGCTCCCTCAGTACTGCCCCTCCGAAAGTGCGGCGCTCCCTCAGTACTGCCCCATCCACAGTGCGGCGCTCCCTCAGTACCGCCCCTCCGACAGTGCGGCGCTCCCTCAGTACTGCCTCTCCGACAGTGCGGCGCTCCCTCAGTACTGCCCCTCAGTACAGCCCCTCCGACAGTGCGACGCTCCCTCAGTACTACCCCTCCGACAGTGTGGCGCTCCCTCAATACTGACCCTCCGACAGTGCGACGCTCCCTCAGTACTGCCCCTCTGACAGTGCAACACTCCCTCAGTACCGCCCCTCCGACAGTGCGACGCTCCCTCAGTACCGCACCTCTGACAGTGCGGCACTCCCTCAGTACCGCCCCTCCGACAGTGCAGCGCTCCGTCAGTAATGCCCCTCCGACAGTGCGACGCTCCCTCAGTACTGCCCCATCCATAGTGCGGCGCTCCCTCAGTACCGCCCCTCCGACAGTGCGGCGCTCCCTCAGTACTGCCCCTCCGACAGTGCGGCGCTCCCTCAGTACCAACCCTCTGACAGTGCGGCGCTCCCTCAGTACTGCCCCTCTGACAGTGCGGCGCTCCCTCAGTACTGCCCATCCGACAGTGCGACGCTCCCTCAGTACTACTCCTCCGACAGTGTGGCGCTCCCTCAATACTGACCATCCGACAGTGCGACGCTCCCTCAGTACTGCCCCTCCGACAGTGCAACACTCCCTCAGTACTGCCCCTCTGACAGTGCGACGCTCCCTCAGTACCTCCCCTCCGACAGTGTGGCGCTCCCTCAGTACTGCCCCTCCGACAGTGCGACGCTCCCTCAGTAGCACCCATCTGACAGTGCGGCACTCCCTCAGCACCGCCCCTCCGACAGTGCCGCGCTCCCTCAGTACTGACCCTCCGATAGTGCGGCGCTCCCTCAGCACTGCCCCTCCGACACTGCGGCGCTCCCTCAGTACCGCCCCTAAGACAGTGCGGCCCTCCCTCAATACTGACCCTCCGACAGTGCGATGCTCCCTCAGTACTGCCCCTCTGACAGTGCGACGCACCCTCAGTACCGCCCCACTGACAGTGCGGCACTCCCTCAGTACTGCCCCTCCGACAGTGCGACGCTCCCTCAGTACCGCCCCTCTGACAGTGCGACGCTCCCTCAGTACTGCCCCTCCGACAGTGCAACACTCCCTCAGTACTGCCCCTCTGACAGTGCGACGCTCCCTCAGTACCTCCCCTCCGACAGTGTGGCGCTCCCTCAGTACTGCCCCTCCGACAGTGCGACGCTCCCTCAGTAGCACCCCTCTGACAGTGCGGCACTCCCTCAGCACCGCCCCTCCGACAGTGCCGCGCTCCCTCAGTACTGACCCTCCGATAGTGCGGCGCTCCCTCAGCACTGCCCCTCCGACACTGCGGCGCTCCCTCAGTACCGCCCCTCCGACAGTGCGACACTCCCTCAGTACTGACCCTCCGACAGTGCGACGCTCCCTCAGTACTGCCCCTCCGACAGTGCGGCACTCCCTCAGTACTGCCCCTCCGACAGTGCGACGCTCCCTCAGTACCGCCCCTCTGACAGTGCGACGCTCCCTCAGTACTGCCCCTCCGACAGTGCAGCGCTCCCTCAGTACTGACCCTCCGACAGTGCGGTGCTCCCTCAGTACTGCCCCTCCATCAGTGCAGCGCCCCCTCAGTACCGCCCCTCCGACAGTGCGACGCCCCTTCAGTACCGCCCCTCTGACAGTGCGAACTCCCTCAGTACTGCCCCACCGACAGTGCGGCGCTCCCTCAGTACTGCACTCCGAAAGTGCTGCGCTCCCTCAGTACTGCCCCTCCGAAAGTGCGGCGCTCCCTCAGTACTGCCCCATCCACAGGGCGGCGCTCCCTCAGTACCGCCCCTCCGACAGTGCGGCGCTCCTTCAGTACTGCCCCTCCGACAGTGCGGCGCTCCCTCCGTACCAACCCTCTGACAGTGCGGCGCTCCCTCAGTACTGCCCCTCTGACAGTGCGGCGCTCCCTCAGTACTGCCCCTCCGACAGTGCGACGCTCCCTCAGTACTACCCCTCCGACAGTGTGGCGCTCCCTCAATACTGACCCTCCGACAGTGCGACGCTCCTTCAGTACCGCCCCTCTGACAGTGCGAACTCCCTCAGTACTGCCCCTCCGACAGTGCGGCGCTCCCTCAGTACTGCCCTCCGAAAGTGCTGCGCTCCCTCAGTACTGCCCCTCCGAAAGTGCGGCGCTCCCTCAGTACTGCCCCATCCACAGGGCGGCGCTCCCTCAGTACCGCCCCTCCGACAGTGCGGCGTTCCCTCAGTACTGCCCCTCCGACAGTGCGGCGCTCCCTCAGTACTGCCCCATCCACAGTGCGGCGCTCCCTCCGTACCAACCCTCTGACAGTGCGGCGCTCCCTCAGTACTGCCCCTCTGACAGTGCGGCGCTCCCTCAGTACTGCCCCTCCGACAGTGCGACGCTCCCTCAGTACTACCCCTCCGACAGTGCGACGCTCCCTCAATACTGACCCTCCGACAGTGCAACACTCCCTCAGTACTGCCCCTCTGACAGTGCGGCGCTCCCTCAGTACTGCCCCTCCGACAGTGCGACGCTCCCTCAGTACTACCCCTCCGACAGTGCGACGCTCCCTCAGTACTGCCCCTCCGACAGTGCAACACTCCCTCAGTACTGCCCCTCTGACAGTGCGACGCTCCCTCAGTACTGCCCCTCCGAAAGTGCGACGCTCCCTCAGTAGCACCCCTCTGACAGTACGGCACTCCCTCAGCACCGCCCCTCCGACAGTGCCGCGCTCCCTCAGTACTGACCCTCCGACAGTGCGATGCTCCCTCAGTACTGCCCCTCCGACAGTGCGGCGCACCCTCAGTACCGCCCCTCTGACAGTGCGGCACTCCCTCAGTACTGCCCCTCCGACAGAGCGACGCTCCCTCAGTACCGCCCCTCTGACAGTGCGGCACTCCCTCAGTACTGCCCCTCCGACAGTGCAGCGCTCCCTCAGTACTGACCCTCCGACAGTGCGGTGCTCCCTCAGTACTGCCCCTCCGACAGTGCAGCGCCCCCTCAGTACCGCCCTTCTGACAGTGCGACGCCCCTTCAGTACCGCCCCTCTGACAGTGCGAACTCCCTCAGTACTGCCCCTCCGACAGTGCGGCGCTCCCTCAGTACTGCCCTCCGAAAGTGCTGCGCTCCCTCAGTACTGCCCCTCCGAAAGTGCGGCGCTCCCTCAGTACTGCCCCATCCACAGTGCGGCGCTCCCTCAGTACCGCCCCTCCGACAGTGCGGCGCTCCCTCAGTACTGCCCCTCCGACAGTGCGGCGCTCCCTCAGTACTGCCCCTCCGACAGTGCGACGCTCCCTCAGTACTGCCCCTCCGACAGTGCGGTGCTCCCTCAGTACTGCCCCTCCGACAGTGCGGCGCTCCCACAGTACTGCCCCTCCGACAGTGCAACGCTCCCTCAGTACTGCCCCTCCGACAGTGCGACGCTCCCTCAGTACTGCCCCTCCGACAGTGCGGCACTCCCTCAGTACTGCCCCTCCGACAGTGCAGCGCTCCCTCAGTACTGCCCCTCCGACAGTGCGGCGCTCCCTCAGTACTGCCCCTCCGACAGTGCGGTGCTCCCTCAGCACTGCCCCTCCGACAGTGCGGCGCTCCCTCAGTACTGCCCCTCCGACAGTGCGGCGCTCCCTCAGTACTGCCCCTCCGACAGTGCGGCGCTCCCTCAGTACTGCCCCTCCGACAGTGCGGTGCTCCCTCAGTACTGCCGCTCCGACAGTGCGGCGCTCCCTCAGTACTGCCCCTCTGACAGTGCGGCGCTCCCTCAGTACTGCCCCTCCGACAGTGCGGCCCTCCCTCAATACTGCCCCTCCGACAGTGCGGCGCTCCTTCAGTACTGCCCCTCCGACAGTGCGGCCCTCCCTCAATACTGCCCCTCCGACAATGCGGCGCTCCCTCAGTACTGCCCCTCCGACAGTGCGGCGCTCCCTCAGTACTGCCCCTCCGACAGTGCGGCGCTCCCTCAGTACTGCCCCTCCGACAGTGCAGCGCTCCCTCAGTACAGCCCCTCCGACAGTGCGGCGCTCCCTCAGCACTGCCCCTCCGACAGTGCAGCGCTCCCTCAGTACTGCCCCTCCGACAGTGCAACGCTCCCTCAGTACTGCCCCTCCGACAATGCAACGCTCCATCAGTACTGCCCCTCCGACAGTGCAACGCTCCCTCAGTACTGCCCCTCTGACAGTGCGACGCTCCCTCAGTACTGCCCCTCCGACATTGCGGCGCTCCCTCAGTACTGCCCCTCCGACAGTGCGACACTCCCTCAATACTGCCCCTCCGACAGTGCAGCGCACCCTCAGTACTGCCCCTCCGACAGTGCGACGCTCCCTCAGTACTGCCCCTCCGACAGTGCGGCACTCCCTCAGTACTGCCCCTCCGACAGTGCAGCGCTCCCTCAGTACTGCCCCTCCGACAGTGCGGCGCTCCCTCAGTACTGCCCCTCCGACAGTGCGGTGCTCCCTCAGTACTGCCCCTCCGACAGTGCAACGCTCCCTCAGTACTGCCCCTCTGACAGTGCAACACTCCCTCAGTACTGCCCCTCCGACAGTGCAACGCTCCCTCAGTACTGCCCCTCCGACAGTGCAACGCTCCCTCAGTACTGCCCCTCCGACAGTGCTACGCTCCCTCAGTACTGCCCCTCCGACAGTGCGGCGCTCCCTCAGTACTGCCCCTCCGACAGAGCGGCGCTCCCTCAGTACTGCCCCTCCAACAGTGCGGCGCTCCCTCAGTACTGCCCCTCCGACAGTGCGGCGCTCCCTCAGTACTGCCCCTCCGACAGTGCGGTGCTCCCTCAGTACTGCCCCTCCGACAGTGCGGCGCTCCCTCAGTACTGCCCCTCTGACAGTGCGGCGTTCCCTCAGTACTGCCCCTCCGACAGTGCGGCCCTCCCTCAATACTGCCCCTCCGACAGTGCGGCGCTCCCTCAGTACTGCCCCTCCGACAGTGCGGCCCTCCCTCAATACTGCCCCTCCGACAATGCGGCGCTCCCTCAGTACTGCCCCTCCGACAGTGCGGCGCTCCCTCAGTACTGCCCCTCCGACAGTGCGGCGCTCCCTCAGTACTGCCCCTCCGACAGTGCAGCGCTCCCTCAGTACTGCCCCTCCGACAGTGCGGCGCTCCCTCAGTACTGCCCCTCCGACAGTGCGGCGCTCCCTCAGTACTGCCCCTCCGACAGTGCAACGCTCCCTCAGTACTGCCCCTCCGACAGTGCAACGCTCCCTCAGTACTGCCCCTCCGACAGTGCAACGCTCCCTCAGTACTGCCCCTCCGACAGTGCGACGCTCCCTCAGTACTGCCCCTCCGACTGTGCGGTGCTCCCTCAGTACTGCCCCTCCGACAGTGCGGCGCTCCCACAGTACTGCCCCTCCGCCAGTGCAACGCTCCCTCAGTACTGCCCCTCCGACAGTGCGGCGCTCCCTCAATACTGCCCCTCCGACAGTGCGGCGCTCCCTCAGTACTGCCCCTCCGACATTGCGGCGCTCCCTCAGTACTGCCCCTCCGACAGTGCGACGCTCCCTCAGTACTGCCCCTCCGACAGTGCGACGCTCCCTCATTACTGCCCCTCCGACAGTGCGACATTCCCTCATTACTGCCCCTCTGACAGTGCGACGCTCCCTCAGTACCTCCCCTCCGACAGTGTGGCACTCCCTCAGTACTGCCCCTCCAACAGTGCGACGCTCCCTCAGTAACACCCCTCTGACAGTGCGGCACTCCCTCAGTAACGCCCCTCCGACAGTGCGGCGCTCCCTCAGTACTAACCCTCCGATAGTGCGGCGCTCCCTCAGCACTGCCCCTCCGACAGTGCGGCGCTCCCTCCGTACTGCCCCTCCAACAGTGCGACACACCCTCAGTACTGCCCCTCCGATAGTGCGGCACTCCCTCAGTACAGCCCCTCCGAAAGTGCGGGGCACCCTCAGTACTGCCCCTCCGACAGTGCGACACTCCCTCAGTACTGCCCCTCTGACAGTGCGGCACTCCCTCAGTACTGCCCTCCGACAGTGCTGCGCTCCCTCAGTACTGCCCCTCTGAAAGTGCAGCGCTCCCTCAGTACTGCCCCTCCGGCAGTCCGGCGCTCCCTCAGTACTGCCCCTCCGACAGTGCGACGCTCCCTCAGTACTGCCCATCCGACAGTGCGACGCTCCCTCAGTACTGCCCCTCCGACAGTGTGGCACTCCCTCAGTACTGCCCTTCCGACAGTGCGACGCTCCCTCAGTAGCACCCCTCTGACAGTGCGGCACTCCCTCAGTACCTCCCCTCCGACAGTGCGGCGCTCCCTCAGTACTGACCCTCCGATAGTGCGGCGCTCCCTCAGCACTGCCCCTCCGACACTGCGGCGCTCCCTCAGTACTGACCCTCCGACAGTGCGATGCTCCCTCAGTACTGCCCCTCCGACAGTGCGACGCCCCCTCAGTACCGCCCCTCTGACAGTGCGACGCTCCCTCAGTAGCACCCCTCTGACAGTGCGGCACTCCCTCAGTACCGCCCCTCTGACAATGCGGCGCTCCCTCGGTACTGACCCTCCAATATTGCGGCGCTCCCTCAGCACTGCCCCTCCGACACTGCGGCGCTCCCTCAGTACCGCCCCTCCGACAGTGCGGCCCTCCCTCAGTACTGCCCCACCGAAAGTGCGGCGCTCCCTCAGTACTGCCCCTCCGACAGTGCGGCGCTCCCTCCGTACTGCCCCTCCGACAGTGCGACACTCCCTCAGTACTGCCCCTCCGATAGTGCGGCACTCCCTCAGTACTGCCCCTCCGACAGTGCGGCGCACCCTCAGTACTGCCCCTCCGACAGTGCGACACTCCCTCAGTACTGCCCATCTGACAGTGCGGCACTCCCTCAGTACTGCCCCTCCGACAGTGCAGCGCTCCCTCAGTACTGCCCCTCCGACAGTGCGGCGCTCCCTCAGTACTGCCCCTCCGACAGTGCGACGCTCCCTCAGTACTGCCCCTCTGACAGTGCGACATTCCCTCAGTACTGCCCCTCTGACAGTGCGACGCTCCCTCAGTACCTCCCCTCCTACAGTGTGGCACTCCCTCAGTAGCACCCCTCTGAAAGTGCGGCACTCCCTCAGTACCGCCCCTCCGACAGTGCGGAGCTCCCTCAGTACTGACCCTCCGATAGTGCGGCGCTCCCTCAGCACGGCCCCTCCGACACTGCGGCGCTCCTTCAGTACCGCCCCTCCGAAAGTGCGGCCCTCCCTCAGTACTGACCCTCCGACAGTGCGATGCTCCCTCAGTACTGCCCCTCTGACAGTGCGACGCTCCCTCAATACTGCCCCTCCGACAGTGTGGCACTCCCTCAGTACTGCCCCTCCGACAGTGCAACATTCCCTCAGTACTGCCCCTCTGACAGTGCGACGCTCCCTCAGTACCTCCCCTCTGACAGTGCGGCACTCCCTCAGTACCGCCCCTCCGACAGTGCGGCGCTCCCTCAGTACTGACCCTCCGATAGTGCGGCGCTCCCTCAGCACTGCCCCACCGACACTGCGGCGCTCCTTCAGTACCGCCCCTCCGACAGTGCGGCCCTCCCTCAGTACAGACCCTCCGACAGTGCGATGCTCCCTCAGTACTGCCCCTCCGACAGTGCGACGCTCCCTCAGTACTGCCCCTCCGACAGTGCGACGCTCCCTCAGTACTGCCCCTCCGACAGTGCGACGCTCCCTCAGTACCGCCCCTCTGACAGTGCAGCACTCACTCTGTACCGCCCCTCCGACAGTGCGGCGCTCCCTCAATACTGCCCCTCCGACAGTGCAGCGCCCCCTCAGTACCGCCCCTCCGACAGTGCGACGCCCCCTCAGTATCGCCCCTCTGACAGTGCGACGCTCCCTCAGTACTGCCCCTCCGACAGTGCGACGCTCCCTCAGTACAGCCCCTTCGACAGTGCGACGCCCCCTCAGTACTGCCCCTCTGACAGTGCTGCGCTCCCTCAGTACTGCCCCTCCGACAGTGCAACATTCCCTCAGTACTGCCCCTCCGAAAGTGCGGCACTCCCTCAGTACCGAACCTCCGACACTGTGGCGCTCCCTCAGTACCGAACCTCCGACAGTGTGGCGCTCCCTCAGTACTGCCCCTCCGACAGTGCGACGCTCCCCCAGTACTGCCCCTCCGACAGTGCGGCGCTCCCTCAGTACTGCCCCTCCGACAGTGCGGCGCTGCCTCAGTACTGCCCCTCTGACAGTGCGGCGCTCCCTGAGTACTGCCCCTCCGACATTGCAACGCTTCCTCAGTACTACCCTTCCGGCAGTGTGGCGCTCCTTCAATACTGACCCTCCGACAGTGCGACGCTCCCTCAGTACTGCCCCTCCGACAGTGCGACACTCCCTCAGTACTGCCCCTCTGACAGTGTGACGCTCCCTCAGTACCTCCCCTCCGACAGTGTGGCGCTCCCTCAGTCCTGCCCCTCTGACAGTGCGGCACTCCCTCAGTACCGCCCCTCCGACAATGCGGCGCTCCCTCAGTACCGCCCCTCCGACAATGCGGCCCTCCCTCAGTACTGCCCCACCGAAAGTACGGCGCTCCCTCAGTACTGCCCATCCGACAGTGCGGCGCTCCCTCCGTACTGCCCCTCCGACAGTGTGACACTCCCTCAGTACTGCCCCTCCGACAGTGCGGCACTCCCTCAGTACTGCCCCTCCGATAGTGCGGCACTCCCTCAGTACTGCCCCTCCGACAGTGTGGCGCACCCTCAGTACTGCCCCTCCGACAGTGCGACACTCCCTCAGTACTGCCCCTCTGACAGTGCGGCACTCCCTCAGTACTGCCCTCCGACAGTGCTGCGCTCCCTCAGTACTGCCCCTCTGAAAGTGCGGCGCTCCCTCAGTACTGCCCCTCCGACAGTGCGGCGCTCCCTCAGTACTGCCCCTCTGATAGTGCGGCACTCCCTCAGTACAGACCTCCGACAATGCTGCGCTCCCTCAGTACTGCCCCTCTGAAAGTGCGGCGCTCCCTCAGTACTGCCCCTCCGACAGTGCGACGCTCCCTCAGTACTGCCCCTCCAACAGTGCGACATTCCCTCAGTACTGCCCCTCTGACAGTGCGACGTTCCCTCAGTACTGCCCCTCTGAAAGTGCGGCGCTCCCTCAGTACTGCCCCTCCGACAGTGCGACATTCCCTCAGTACTGCCCCTCTGACAGTGCGACGTTCCCTCAGTACCTCCCCTCCGACAGTGTGGCACTCCCTCAGTACTGCCCTTCCGACAGTGCGACGCTCCCTCAGTAGCACCCCTCTGAAAGTGCGGCACTCCCTCAGTACCGCCCCTCCGACAGTGCGGCGCTCCCTCAGTACTGACCCTCCGATAGTGCAGCGCTCCCTCAGCACTGCCCCACCGACACTGCGGCGCTCCTTCAGTACCGCCCCTCCGACAGTGCGGCCCTCCCTCAGTACTGACCCTCCGACAGTGCGATGCTCCCTCAGTACTGCCCCTCCGACAGTGCGACGCTCCCTCAGTACTGCCCCTCCGACAGTGCGACGCTCCCTCAGTACTGCCCCTCCGACAGTGCGACGCTCCCTCAGTACCGCCCCTCTGACAGTGCGGCACTCACTCTGTACCGCCCCTCCGACAGTGCAGCGCTGCCGCAGTACCGCCCTTCCGACAGTGCAGCGCCCCCGCAGTACCGCCCCTCCGACAGTGCGACGCCCCCTCAGTACCGCCCCTCCGACAATGCGGCGCTCCCTCAGTACTGCCCTCTGACAGTGCTGCGCTCCCTCAGTACTGCCCCTCCGACAGTGCGGCACTCCCTCAGTACCGCCCCTCCGAAAGTGCGGCGCTCCCTCAGTACCGAACCTCCGACAGTGTGGCGCTCCCTCAGTACTGCCCCTCCGACAGTGCGACGCTCCCCCAGTACTGCCCCTCCGACAGTGCGGCGCTCCCTCAGTACTGCCCCTCCGACAGTGCGGCGCTGCCTCAGTACTGCCCCTCTGACAGTGCGGCGCTCCCTGAGTACTGCCCCTCCGACATTGCAATGCTTCCTCAGTACTACCCTTCCGGCAGTGTGGCTCTCCTTCAATACTGACCCTCCGACAGTGCGACGCTCCCTCAGTACTGCCCCTCCGACAGTGCGACACTCCCTCAGTACTGCCCCTCTGACAGTGTGACGCTCCCTCAGTACCTCCCCTCTGACAGTGTGGCGCTCCCTCAGTCCTGCCCCTCTGACAGTGCGGCAATCCCTCAGTACCGCCCCTCCGACAATGCGGCGCTCCCTCAGTACCGCCCCTCCGACAATGCGGCCTTCCCTCAGTACTGCCCCACCGAAAGTGCGGCGCTCCCTCAGTACTGCCCATCCGACAGTGCGGCGCTCCCTCCGTACTGCCCCTCCGACAGTGTGACACTCCCTCAGTACTGCCCCTCCGACAGTGCGGCACTCCCTCAGTACTGCCCCTCCGATAGTGCGGCACTCCCTCAGTACTGCCCCTCCGACAGTGTGGCGCACCCTCAGTACTGCCCCTCCGACAGTGCGACACTCCCTCAGTACTGCCCCTCTGACAGTGCGGCACTCCCTCAGTACTGCCCTCCGACAGTGCTGCGCTCCCTCAGTACTGCCCTCTGACAGTGTGACGCTCCCTCAGTACCTCCCCTCCGACAGTGTGGCGCTCCCTCAGTCCTGCCCCTCTGACAGTGCGGCACTCCCTCAGTACCGCCCCTCCGACAATGCGGCCCTCCCTCAGTACTGCCCCACCGAAAGTGCGGCGCTCCCTCAGTACTGCCCATCCGACAGTGCGGCGCTCCCTCCGTACTGCCCCTCCGACAGTGTGACACTCCCTCAGTACTGCCCCTCCGACAGTGCGGCACTCCCTCAGTACTGCCCCTCCGACAGTGTGGCGCACCCTCAGTACTGCCCCTCCGACAGTGCGGCACTCCCTCAGTACTGCCCTCCGACAGTGCTGCGCTCCCTCAGTACTGCCCCTCTGAAAGTGCGGCGCTCCCTCAGTACTGCCCCTCCGACAGTGCGGCGCTCCCTCAGTACTGCCCCTCTGATAGTGCGGCACTCCCTCAGTACAGACCTCCGACAATGCTGCGCTCCCTCAGTACTGCCCCTCTGAAAGTGCGGCGCTCCCTCAGTACTGCCCCGCTGACAGTGCAACGCTCCCTCAGTACTGCCCCTCCGACAGTGCGACATTCCCTCAGTACTGCCCCTCTGACAGTGCGACGTTCCCTCAGTACCTCCCCTCCGACAGTGTGGCACTCCCTCAGTACTGCCCTTCCGACAGTGCAACGCTCCCTCAGTAGCACCCCTCTGAAAGTGCGGCACTCCCTCAGTACCGCCCCTCCGACAGTGCGGCGCTCCCTCAGTACTGCCCCTCCGACAGTGCGGCGCTCCCTCAGCACGGCCCCTCCGACAGTGCGGCGCTCCCTCAGTACCGCCCCTCCGACACTGCGGCGCTCCCTCAGTACTGCCCCTCCGACAGTGCGATGCTCCCTCAGTACTGCCCCTCCGACAGTGCGGCGCTCCCTCAGCACGGCCCCTCCGACAGTGCGGCGCTCCCTCAGTACCGCCCCTCCGACACTGCGGCGCTCCCTCAGTACCGCCCCTCCGACAGTGCGATGCTCCCTCAGTACTGCCCCTCCGACAGTGCGACGCTCCCTCAATACTGCCCCTCCGACAGTGCGACATTCCCTCAGGACTGCCCCTCTGACAGTGCGACGCTCCCTCAGTACCTCCCCTCCGACAGTGTGGCACTCCCTCAGTACTGCCCCTCAGACAGTGCGACGCTCCCTCAGTAGCACCCCTCTGACAGTGCGGCACTCCCTCAGTACCGCCCCTCCGACAGTGCGGCGCTCCCTCAGTACTGACCCTCCGATAGTGCGGCGCTCCCTCAGCACTGCCCCACCGACACTGCGGCGCTCCTTCAGTACCGCCCCTCCGACAGTGCGGCCCTCCCTCAGTACTGACCCTCCGACAGTGCGATGCTCCCTCAGTACTGCCCCTCCGACAGTGCGACGCTCCCTCAGTACTTCCCCTCCGACAGTGCGACGCTCCCTCAGTACTGCCCCTCCGACAGTGCGACGCTCCCTCAGTACCGCCCCTCTGACAGTGCGGCACTCACTCTGTACCGCCCCTCCGACAGTGCAGCGCTGCCTCAGTACCGCCCTTCCGACAGTGCAGCGCCCCCTCAGTACCGCCCCTCCGACAGTGCGACGCCCCCTCAGTACTGCCCCTCCGACAGTGCGGCGCTCCCTCAGTACTGCCCTCTGACAGTGCGGCGCTCCCTCAGTACTGCCCTCTGACAGTGCTGCGCTCCCTCAGTACTGCCCCTCCGACAGTGCGGCACTCCCTCAGTACCGCCCCTCCGAAAGTGTGGCGCTCCCTCAGTACTGCCCCTCCGACAGTGCGACGCTCCCCCAGTACTGCCCCTCCGACAGTGCGGCGCTCCCTCAGTACTGCCCCTCCGACAGTGCGGCGCTGCCTCAGTACTGCCCCTCCGACAGTGCGGCGCTGCCTCAGTACTGCCCCTCCGACATTGCAACGCTTCCTCAGTACTACCCTTCCGGCAGTGTGGCGCTCCTTCAATACTGACCCTCCGACAGTGCGACGCTCCCTCAGTACTGCCCCTCCGACAGTGCGACACTCCCTCAGTACTGCCTTCTGACAGTGTGACGCTCCCTCAGTACCTCCCCTCCGACAGTGTGGCGCTCCCTCAGTCCTGCCCCTCTGACAGTGCGGCACTCCCTCAGTACCGCCCCTCCGACAATGCGGCGCTCCCTCAGTACCGCCCCTCCGACAATGCGGCCCTCCCTCAGTACTGCCCCACCGAAAGTGCGGCGCTCCCTCAGTACTGCCCATCCGACAGTGCGGCGCTCCCTCCGTACTGCCCCTCCGACAGTGTGACACTCCCTCAGTACTGCCCCTCCGACAGTGCGGCACTCCCTCAGTACTGCCCCTCCGATAGTGCGGCACTCCCTCAGTACTGCCCCTCCGACAGTGTGGCGCACCCTCAGTACTGCCCCTCCGACAGTGCGACTCTCCCTCAGTACTGCCCCTCTGACAGTGCGGCACTCCCTCAGTACTGCCCTCCGACAGTGCTGCGCTCCCTCAGTACTGCCCCTCTGAAAGTGCGGCGCTCCCTCAGTACTGCCCCTCCGACATTGCGGCGCTCCCTCAGTACTGCCCCTCTGATAGTGCGGCACTCCCTCAGTACAGACCTCCGACAATGCTGCGCTCCCTCAGTACTGCCCCTCTGAAAGTGTGGCGCTCCCTCAGTACTGCCCCTCCGACAGTGCGGCGCTCCCTCCGTACTGCCCCTCCGACAGTGCGACTCTCCCTCAGTACTGCTCCTCCGATAGTGCGGCACTCCCTCAGTACTGCCCCGCCGACAGTGCGACACTCCCTCAGTACTGCCCCTCTGACAGTGCGGCACCCCCTCAGTACTGCCCCTCCGACAGTGCGGCGCTCCCTCAGTACTGCCCCTCCGACAGTGCGACGCTCCCTCAGTACTGCCCCTCCGACAGTGCGACGCTCCCTCAGTACTGCCCCTCCGACAGTGCGACGCCCCCTCAGTACTGCCCCTCCGACAGTGCGACATTCCCTCAGTACTGCCCCTCTGACAGTGCGACGCTCCCTCAGTACCTCCCCTCCGACAGTGTGGCACTCCCTCAGTACTTTCCTTCCGACAGTGCGACGCTCCCTCAGTAGCACCCCTCTGACAGTGCGGCACTCCCTCAGTACCGCCCCTCCGACAGTGCGGCGCTCCCTCAGTACTGACCCTCCAATAGTGCGGCGCTCCCTCAGCACTGCCCCTCTGACACTGCGGCGCTCCATCAGTACCGCCCCTCCGACAGTGCGGCCCTCCCTCAGTACTGACCCTCCGACAGTGCGATGCTCCCTCAGTACTGCCCCTCCGACAGTGCGACGCCCCCTCAGTACCGCCCGTCTGACAGTGCGACGCTCCCTCAATACTGCCCCTCCGACAGTGCGGTGCTCCCTCAGTAATGCCCTCTGACAGTGCTGCGCTCCCTCAGTACTGCCCCTCCGAATGTGCGGCGCTCACTCAGTACTGCCCCTCCGACATTGCGGCGCTCCCTCAGTACTGCCCCTCCGATAGTGTGGCACTCCCTCAGTACTGCCCCTCCGACAGTGCGGCGCTCCCTCAGTACTGCCCCTCTGACACTGCGGCACTCCCTCAGTACTGCCCCTCCGACAGTGCGGCGCTCCCTCAGTACTGCCCCTCCGACAGTACTGCGCTCCCTCAGTACTGACCCTCCGACAGTGCAGCGCACCCTCAGTACTGCCCCTCCGACAGTGCGGCGCTCCCTCAGTACTGCCACTCCGACAGTGCGGTGCTCCCTCTGTACCGCCCCTCTGACAGTGCAGCGCTCCCTCTGTACCGCCCCTCCGACAGTGCAGCGATCCCTCAGTACTGCCCCTCCGACAGTGCGACGCTCCCTCAGTACCGCCCCGTCCACAGTGCGGCGCTCCCTCAGTACCGCCCCTCCGACAGTGCGGCGCTCCCTCAGTACTGCCCCTCCGACAGTGCGGCGCTCCCTCAGTACCGAACCTCCGACAGTGTGGCGCTCCCTCAGTACTGCCACTCCGACAGTGCGACGCTCCCTCAGTACTGCCCCTCCGACAGTGCGGCGCTCCCTCAGTACTGCCCCTCCGACAGTGCGGCGCTCCCTCAGTACTGCCCCTCCGACAGTGCGGCGCTTCCTCAGTACTGCCCCTCCGACAGTGCGACGCTCCCTCAGTACTACCCCTCCGACAGTGTGTTGCTTCCTCAATTCTGACCCTCCGACAGTGCAGCGCTCCCTCAGTACTGACCCTCCGATAGTGCGGCCCTCCCTTAGTACTGACCCTCCGACAGTGCGGCGCTCCCTCAGTACCGCCCCTCCGACAGTGCGACGCTCCCTCAGTACCGCACCTCTGACAGTGCGGCACTCCCTCAGTACCGCCCCTCCGACAGTGCAGCGCTCCGTCAGTAATGCCCCTCCGACAGTGCGACGCTCCCTCAGTACTGCCCCATCCACAGTGCGGCGCTCCCTCAGTACCGCCCCTCCGACAGTGCGGCGCTCCCTCAGTACTGCCCCTCCGACAGTGCGGCGCTCCCTCAGTACCGACCCTCTGACAGTGCGGCGCTCCCTCAGTACTGCCACTCTGACAGTGCGGCGCTCCCTCAGTACTGCCCCTCCGACAGTGCGACGCTCCCTCAGTACTACCCCTCCGACAGTGTGGCGCTCCCTCAATACTGACCCTCCGACAGTGCGACGCTCCCTCAGTACTGCCCCTCCGACAGTGCAACACTCCCTCAGTACTGCCCCTCTGAAAGTGCGGCGCTCCCTCAGTATTGCCCCTCCGACAGTGCGGCGCTCCCTCAGTACTGCCCCTCCGACAGTGCGACGCTCCCTCAGTACTGCCCCTCCGACAGTGCGACGCTCCCTCAGTACTGCCCCTCCGACAGTGCGACATTCCCTCAGTACTGCCCCTCTGACAGTGCGACATTCCCTCAGTACTGCCCCTCCGACAGTGTGGCACTCCCTCCGTACTGCCCTTCCGACAGTGCGACGCTCCCTCAGTACCTCCCCTCCGACAGTGTGGCACTCCCTCCGTACTGCCCTTCCGACAGTGCGACGCTCCCTCAGTAGCACCCCTCTGACAGTGCGGCACTCCCTCAGTACCGCCCCTCCGACAGTGCGGCGCTCCCTCAGTACTGACCCTCCGATAGTGCGGCGCTACCTCAGCACTGCCCCTCCGACACTGCGGCGCTCCTTCAGTACCGCCCCTCCGACAGTGCGGCCCTCCCTCAGTACTGACCCTCCGACAGTGCGATGCTCCCTCAGTACTGCCCCTCCGACAGTGAGACGCCCCCTCAGTACCGCCCGTCTGACAGTGCGATGCTCCCTCAGTACTGTGCCTCCGACAGTGCGGCGCTCTCTCAGTACTGCCCTCTGACAGTGCTGCGCTCCCTCAGTACTGCCCCTCCGAATGTGCGGCGCTCCCTCAGTACTGCCCCTCCGACAGTGCGGCGCTCCCTCCGTACTGCCCCTCCGATAGTGTGGCACTGCCTCAGTACTGCCCCTCCGACAGTGCGACTCTCCCTCAGTACTGCCCCTCCGACAGTGCGGCGCTCCCTCAGTACTGCCCCTCCGACAGTGCGGCGCTCCCTCAGTACTGCCCCTCTGACAGTGCGGCGCTCCCTCAGTACTGCCCCTCCGATAGTGCGGCGCTCCCTCAGTACTGCCCCTCTGACACTGCGGCACTCCTTCAGTACTGCCCCTCCGAAAGTACTGCGCTCCCTCAGTACTGACCCTCCGACAGTGCAGCGCTCCCTCAGTACTGCCCCTCCGACAGTGCAGCGCTCCCTCAGTACTGCCCCTCCGACAGTGCGGTGCTCCCTCAGTACCGCCCCTCTGACAGTGCAGCGCTCCCTCAGTACCGCCCCTCCGACAGTGCAGCGCTCCCTCAGTACTGCCCCTCCGACAGTGCGGTGCTCCCTCAGTACCGCCCCTCTGACAGTGCAGCGCTCCCTCAGTACCGCCCCTCCGACAGTGCAGCGCTCCCTCAGTACTGCCCCTCCGACAGTGCGATGCTCCCTCAGTACCGCCCCGTCCACAGTGCGGCGCTCCCTCAGTACCGCCCCTCCGACAGTGCGGCGCTCCCTCAGTACTGCCCCTCCGACAGTGCGGCGCTCCCTCAGTACCGAACCTCCGACAGTGTGGCGCTCCCTCAGTACTGCCCCTCCGACAGTGCGACGCTCCCTCAGTACTGCCCCTCCGACAGTGCGGCGCTCCCTCAGTACTGACCCTCCAATAGTGCGGCGCTCCCTCAGCACTGCCCCTCTGACACTGCGGCGCTCCTTCAGTACCGCCCCTCCGACAGTGCGGCCCTCCCTCAGTACTGACCCTCCGACAGTGCGATGCTCCCTCAGGACTGCCCCTCCGACAGTGCGACGCCCCCTCAGTACCGCCCGTCTGACAGTGCGACGCTCCCTCAATACTGCCCCTCCGACAGTGCGGTGCTCCCTCAGTAATGCCCTCTGACAGTGCTGCGCTCGCTCAGTACTGCCCCTCCGAATGTGCGGCGCTCACTCAGTACTGCCCCTCCGACAGTGCGGCGCTCCCTCAGTACTGCCCCTCCGATAGTGTGGCACTCCCTCAGTACTGCCCCTCCGACAGTGCGACTCTCCCTCAGTACTGCCCCTCCGACAGTGCGGCGCTCCCTCAGTACTGCCCCTCCGACAGTGCGGCGCTCCCTCAGTACTGCCCCTCTGACAGTGCGGCGCTCCCTCAGTACTGCCCCTCCGACAGTGCGGCGCTCCCTCAGTACTGCCCCTCTGACACTGCGGCACTCCCTCAGTACTGCCCCTCCGACAGTGCGGTGCTCCCTCAGTACTGCCCCTCCGACAGTACTGCGCTCCCTCAGTACTGACCCTCCGACAGTGCAGCGCTCCCTCAGTACTGCCCTTCCGACAGTGCAGCGCTCCCTCAGTACTGCCCCTCCGACAGTGCGGTGCTCCCTCTGTACCGCCCCTCTGACAGTGCAGCGCTCCCTCAGTACCGCCCCTCCGACAGTGCAGCACTCCCTCAGTACTGCCCCTCCGACAGTGCGACGCTCCCTCAGTACCGCCCCGTCCACAGTGCGGCGCTCCCTCAGTACCGCCCCTCCGACAGAGCGGCGCTCCCTCAGTACTGCCCCTCCGACAGTGCGGCGCTCCCTCAGTACCGAACCTCCGACAGTGTGGCGCTCCCTCAGTACTGCCCCTCCGACAGTGCGACGCTCCCTCAGTACTGCCCCTCCGACAGTGCGGCGCTTCCTCAGTACTGCCCCTCCGACAGTGCGACGCTCGCTCAGTTCTACCCCTCCGACAGTGTGTTGCTTCCTCAATTCTGACCCTCCGACAGTGCAGCGCTCCCTCAGTACTGACCCTCCGATAGTGCGGCCCTCCCTTAGTACTGACCCTCCGACAGTGCGATGCTCCCTCAGTACTGCCCCTCCGACAGTGCGGCGCTCCCTCAGTACTGCCCCTCCGACAGTGCGGCGCTTCCTCAGTACTGCCCCTCCGACAGTGCGACGCTCGCTCAGTTCTACCCCTCCGACAGTGTGTTGCTTCCTCAATTCTGACCCTCCGACAGTGTGACGCTCCCTCAGTACCTCCCCTCCGACAGTGTGGCGCTCCCTCAGTCCTGCCCCTCTGACAGTGCGGCACTCCCTCAGTACCGCCCCTCCGACAATGCGGCCCTCCCTCAGTACTGCCCCACCGAAAGTGCGGCGCTCCCTCAGTACTGCCCATCCGACAGTGCGGCGCTCCCTCCGTACTGCCCCTCCGACAGTGTGACACTCCCTCAGTACTGCCCCTCCGACAGTGCGGCACTCCCTCAGTACTGCCCCTCCGACAGTGTGGCGCACCCTCAGTACTGCCCCTCCGACAGTGCGGCACTCCCTCAGTACTGCCCTCCGACAGTGCTGCGCTCCCTCAGTACTGCCCCTCTGAAAGTGCGGCGCTCCCTCAGTACTGCCCCTCCGACAGTGCGGCGCTCCCTCAGTACTGCCCCTCTGATAGTGCGGCACTCCCTCAGTACAGACCTCCGACAATGCTGCGCTCCCTCAGTACTGCCCCTCTGAAAGTGCGGCGCTCCCTCAGTACTGCCCCGCTGACAGTGCAACGCTCCCTCAGTACTGCCCCTCCGACAGTGCGACATTCCCTCAGTACTGCCCCTCTGACAGTGCGACGTTCCCTCAGTACCTCCCCTCCGACAGTGTGGCACTCCCTCAGTACTGCCCTTCCGACAGTGCAACGCTCCCTCAGTAGCACCCCTCTGAAAGTGCGGCACTCCCTCAGTACCGCCCCTCCGACAGTGCGGCGCTCCCTCAGTACTGCCCCTCCGACAGTGCGGCGCTCCCTCAGCACGGCCCCTCCGACAGTGCGGCGCTCCCTCAGTACCGCCCCTCCGACACTGCGGCGCTCCCTCAGTACTGCCCCTCCGACAGTGCGATGCTCCCTCAGTACTGCCCCTCCGACAGTGCGGCGCTCCCTCAGCACGGCCCCTCCGACAGTGCGGCGCTCCCTCAGTACCGCCCCTCCGACACTGCGGCGCTCCCTCAGTACCGCCCCTCCGACAGTGCGATGCTCCCTCAGTACTGCCCCTCCGACAGTGCGACGCTCCCTCAATACTGCCCCTCCGACAGTGCGACATTCCCTCAGGACTGCCCCTCTGACAGTGCGACGCTCCCTCAGTACCTCCCCTCCGACAGTGTGGCACTCCCTCAGTACTGCCCCTCAGACAGTGCGACGCTCCCTCAGTAGCACCCCTCTGACAGTGCGGCACTCCCTCAGTACCGCCCCTCCGACAGTGCGGCGCTCCCTCAGTACTGACCCTCCGATAGTGCGGCGCTCCCTCAGCACTGCCCCACCGACACTGCGGCGCTCCTTCAGTACCGCCCCTCCGACAGTGCGGCCCTCCCTCAGTACTGACCCTCCGACAGTGCGATGCTCCCTCAGTACTGCCCCTCCGACAGTGCGACGCTCCCTCAGTACTTCCCCTCCGACAGTGCGACGCTCCCTCAGTACTGCCCCTCCGACAGTGCGACGCTCCCTCAGTACCGCCCCTCTGACAGTGCGGCACTCACTCTGTACCGCCCCTCCGACAGTGCAGCGCTGCCTCAGTACCGCCCTTCCGACAGTGCAGCGCCCCCTCAGTACCGCCCCTCCGACAGTGCGACGCCCCCTCAGTACTGCCCCTCCGACAGTGCGGCGCTCCCTCAGTACTGCCCTCTGACAGTGCGGCGCTCCCTCAGTACTGCCCTCTGACAGTGCTGCGCTCCCTCAGTACTGCCCCTCCGACAGTGCGGCACTCCCTCAGTACCGCCCCTCCGAAAGTGTGGCGCTCCCTCAGTACTGCCCCTCCGACAGTGCGACGCTCCCCCAGTACTGCCCCTCCGACAGTGCGGCGCTCCCTCAGTACTGCCCCTCCGACAGTGCGGCGCTGCCTCAGTACTGCCCCTCCGACAGTGCGGCGCTGCCTCAGTACTGCCCCTCCGACATTGCAACGCTTCCTCAGTACTACCCTTCCGGCAGTGTGGCGCTCCTTCAATACTGACCCTCCGACAGTGCGACGCTCCCTCAGTACTGCCCCTCCGACAGTGCGACACTCCCTCAGTACTGCCTTCTGACAGTGTGACGCTCCCTCAGTACCTCCCCTCCGACAGTGTGGCGCTCCCTCAGTCCTGCCCCTCTGACAGTGCGGCACTCCCTCAGTACCGCCCCTCCGACAATGCGGCGCTCCCTCAGTACCGCCCCTCCGACAATGCGGCCCTCCCTCAGTACTGCCCCACCGAAAGTGCGGCGCTCCCTCAGTACTGCCCATCCGACAGTGCGGCGCTCCCTCCGTACTGCCCCTCCGACAGTGTGACACTCCCTCAGTACTGCCCCTCCGACAGTGCGGCACTCCCTCAGTACTGCCCCTCCGATAGTGCGGCACTCCCTCAGTACTGCCCCTCCGACAGTGTGGCGCACCCTCAGTACTGCCCCTCCGACAGTGCGACTCTCCCTCAGTACTGCCCCTCTGACAGTGCGGCACTCCCTCAGTACTGCCCTCCGACAGTGCTGCGCTCCCTCAGTACTGCCCCTCTGAAAGTGCGGCGCTCCCTCAGTACTGCCCCTCCGACATTGCGGCGCTCCCTCAGTACTGCCCCTCTGATAGTGCGGCACTCCCTCAGTACAGACCTCCGACAATGCTGCGCTCCCTCAGTACTGCCCCTCTGAAAGTGTGGCGCTCCCTCAGTACTGCCCCTCCGACAGTGCGGCGCTCCCTCCGTACTGCCCCTCCGACAGTGCGACTCTCCCTCAGTACTGCTCCTCCGATAGTGCGGCACTCCCTCAGTACTGCCCCTCCGACAGTGCGGCGCACCCTCAGTACTGCCCCGCCGACAGTGCGACACTCCCTCAGTACTGCCCCTCTGACAGTGCGGCACCCCCTCAGTACTGCCCCTCCGACAGTGCGGCGCTCCCTCAGTACTGCCCCTCCGACAGTGCGACGCTCCCTCAGTACTGCCCCTCCGACAGTGCGACGCTCCCTCAGTACTGCCCCTCCGACAGTGCGACGCCCCCTCAGTACTGCCCCTCCGACAGTGCGACATTCCCTCAGTACTGCCCCTCTGACAGTGCGACGCTCCCTCAGTACCTCCCCTCCGACAGTGTGGCACTCCCTCAGTACTTTCCTTCCGACAGTGCGACGCTCCCTCAGTAGCACCCCTCTGACAGTGCGGCACTCCCTCAGTACCGCCCCTCCGACAGTGCGGCGCTCCCTCAGTACTGACCCTCCAATAGTGCGGCGCTCCCTCAGCACTGCCCCTCTGACACTGCGGCGCTCCATCAGTACCGCCCCTCCGACAGTGCGGCCCTCCCTCAGTACTGACCCTCCGACAGTGCGATGCTCCCTCAGTACTGCCCCTCCGACAGTGCGACGCCCCCTCAGTACCGCCCGTCTGACAGTGCGACGCTCCCTCAATACTGCCCCTCCGACAGTGCGGTGCTCCCTCAGTAATGCCCTCTGACAGTGCTGCGCTCCCTCAGTACTGCCCCTCCGAATGTGCGGCGCTCACTCAGTACTGCCCCTCCGACATTGCGGCGCTCCCTCAGTACTGCCCCTCCGATAGTGTGGCACTCCCTCAGTACTGCCCCTCCGACAGTGCGGCGCTCCCTCAGTACTGCCCCTCTGACACTGCGGCACTCCCTCAGTACTGCCCCTCCGACAGTGCGGCGCTCCCTCAGTACTGCCCCTCCGACAGTACTGCGCTCCCTCAGTACTGACCCTCCGACAGTGCAGCGCACCCTCAGTACTGCCCCTCCGACAGTGCGGCGCTCCCTCAGTACTGCCACTCCGACAGTGCGGTGCTCCCTCTGTACCGCCCCTCTGACAGTGCAGCGCTCCCTCTGTACCGCCCCTCCGACAGTGCAGCGATCCCTCAGTACTGCCCCTCCGACAGTGCGACGCTCCCTCAGTACCGCCCCGTCCACAGTGCGGCGCTCCCTCAGTACCGCCCCTCCGACAGTGCGGCGCTCCCTCAGTACTGCCCCTCCGACAGTGCGGCGCTCCCTCAGTACCGAACCTCCGACAGTGTGGCGCTCCCTCAGTACTGCCACTCCGACAGTGCGACGCTCCCTCAGTACTGCCCCTCCGACAGTGCGGCGCTCCCTCAGTACTGCCCCTCCGACAGTGCGGCGCTCCCTCAGTACTGCCCCTCCGACAGTGCGGCGCTTCCTCAGTACTGCCCCTCCGACAGTGCGACGCTCCCTCAGTACTACCCCTCCGACAGTGTGTTGCTTCCTCAATTCTGACCCTCCGACAGTGCAGCGCTCCCTCAGTACTGACCCTCCGATAGTGCGGCCCTCCCTTAGTACTGACCCTCCGACAGTGCGGCGCTCCCTCAGTACCGCCCCTCCGACAGTGCGACGCTCCCTCAGTACCGCACCTCTGACAGTGCGGCACTCCCTCAGTACCGCCCCTCCGACAGTGCAGCGCTCCGTCAGTAATGCCCCTCCGACAGTGCGACGCTCCCTCAGTACTGCCCCATCCACAGTGCGGCGCTCCCTCAGTACCGCCCCTCCGACAGTGCGGCGCTCCCTCAGTACTGCCCCTCCGACAGTGCGGCGCTCCCTCAGTACCGACCCTCTGACAGTGCGGCGCTCCCTCAGTACTGCCACTCTGACAGTGCGGCGCTCCCTCAGTACTGCCCCTCCGACAGTGCGACGCTCCCTCAGTACTACCCCTCCGACAGTGTGGCGCTCCCTCAATACTGACCCTCCGACAGTGCGACGCTCCCTCAGTACTGCCCCTCCGACAGTGCAACACTCCCTCAGTACTGCCCCTCTGAAAGTGCGGCGCTCCCTCAGTATTGCCCCTCCGACAGTGCGGCGCTCCCTCAGTACTGCCCCTCCGACAGTGCGACGCTCCCTCAGTACTGCCCCTCCGACAGTGCGACGCTCCCTCAGTACTGCCCCTCCGACAGTGCGACATTCCCTCAGTACTGCCCCTCTGACAGTGCGACATTCCCTCAGTACTGCCCCTCCGACAGTGTGGCACTCCCTCCGTACTGCCCTTCCGACAGTGCGACGCTCCCTCAGTACCTCCCCTCCGACAGTGTGGCACTCCCTCCGTACTGCCCTTCCGACAGTGCGACGCTCCCTCAGTAGCACCCCTCTGACAGTGCGGCACTCCCTCAGTACCGCCCCTCCGACAGTGCGGCGCTCCCTCAGTACTGACCCTCCGATAGTGCGGCGCTACCTCAGCACTGCCCCTCCGACACTGCGGCGCTCCTTCAGTACCGCCCCTCCGACAGTGCGGCCCTCCCTCAGTACTGACCCTCCGACAGTGCGATGCTCCCTCAGTACTGCCCCTCCGACAGTGAGACGCCCCCTCAGTACCGCCCGTCTGACAGTGCGATGCTCCCTCAGTACTGTGCCTCCGACAGTGCGGCGCTCTCTCAGTACTGCCCTCTGACAGTGCTGCGCTCCCTCAGTACTGCCCCTCCGAATGTGCGGCGCTCCCTCAGTACTGCCCCTCCGACAGTGCGGCGCTCCCTCCGTACTGCCCCTCCGATAGTGTGGCACTGCCTCAGTACTGCCCCTCCGACAGTGCGACTCTCCCTCAGTACTGCCCCTCCGACAGTGCGGCGCTCCCTCAGTACTGCCCCTCCGACAGTGCGGCGCTCCCTCAGTACTGCCCCTCTGACAGTGCGGCGCTCCCTCAGTACTGCCCCTCCGATAGTGCGGCGCTCCCTCAGTACTGCCCCTCTGACACTGCGGCACTCCTTCAGTACTGCCCCTCCGAAAGTACTGCGCTCCCTCAGTACTGACCCTCCGACAGTGCAGCGCTCCCTCAGTACTGCCCCTCCGACAGTGCAGCGCTCCCTCAGTACTGCCCCTCCGACAGTGCGGTGCTCCCTCAGTACCGCCCCTCTGACAGTGCAGCGCTCCCTCAGTACCGCCCCTCCGACAGTGCAGCGCTCCCTCAGTACTGCCCCTCCGACAGTGCGGTGCTCCCTCAGTACCGCCCCTCTGACAGTGCAGCGCTCCCTCAGTACCGCCCCTCCGACAGTGCAGCGCTCCCTCAGTACTGCCCCTCCGACAGTGCGATGCTCCCTCAGTACCGCCCCGTCCACAGTGCGGCGCTCCCTCAGTACCGCCCCTCCGACAGTGCGGCGCTCCCTCAG
This sequence comes from Somniosus microcephalus, assembly GCF_052327205.1. NCBI lineage: Eukaryota > Metazoa > Chordata > Chondrichthyes > Squaliformes > Somniosidae > Somniosus > Somniosus microcephalus. Next base: position 174,704,990 of record NW_028225179.1, read on the forward strand.
TACTGCCCCTCCGACAGTGCGGCGCTCCCTCAGTACCGAACCTCCGACAGTGTGGCGCTCCCTCAGTACTGCCCCTCCGACAGTGCGACGCTCCCTCAGTACTGCCCCTCCGACAGTGCGGCGCTCCCTCAGTACTGACCCTCCAATAGTGCGGCGCTCCCTCAGCACTGCCCCTCTGACACTGCGGCGCTCCTTCAGTACCGCCCCTCCGACAGTGCGGCCCTCCCTCAGTACTGACCCTCCGACAGTGCGATGCTCCCTCAGGACTGCCCCTCCGACAGTGCGACGCCCCCTCAGTACCGCCCGTCTGACAGTGCGACGCTCCCTCAATACTGCCCCTCCGACAGTGCGGTGCTCCCTCAGTAATGCCCTCTGACAGTGCTGCGCTCGCTCAGTACTGCCCCTCCGAATGTGCGGCGCTCACTCAGTACTGCCCCTCCGACAGTGCGGCGCTCCCTCAGTACTGCCCCTCCGATAGTGTGGCACTCCCTCAGTACTGCCCCTCCGACAGTGCGACTCTCCCTCAGTACTGCCCCTCCGACAGTGCGGCGCTCCCTCAGTACTGCCCCTCCGACAGTGCGGCGCTCCCTCAGTACTGCCCCTCTGACAGTGCGGCGCTCCCTCAGTACTGCCCCTCCGACAGTGCGGCGCTCCCTCAGTACTGCCCCTCTGACACTGCGGCACTCCCTCAGTACTGCCCCTCCGACAGTGCGGTGCTCCCTCAGTACTGCCCCTCCGACAGTACTGCGCTCCCTCAGTACTGACCCTCCGACAGTGCAGCGCTCCCTCAGTACTGCCCTTCCGACAGTGCAGCGCTCCCTCAGTACTGCCCCTCCGACAGTGCGGTGCTCCCTCTGTACCGCCCCTCTGACAGTGCAGCGCTCCCTCAGTACCGCCCCTCCGACAGTGCAGCACTCCCTCAGTACTGCCCCTCCGACAGTGCGACGCTCCCTCAGTACCGCCCCGTCCACAGTGCGGCGCTCCCTCAGTACCGCCCCTCCGACAGAGCGGCGCTCCCTCAGTACTGCCCCTCCGACAGTGCGGCGCTCCCTCAGTACCGAACCTCCGACAGTGTGGCGCTCCCTCAGTACTGCCCCTCCGACAGTGCGACGCTCCCTCAGTACTGCCCCTCCGACAGTGCGGCGCTCCCTCAGTACTGCCCCTCCGACAGTGCGGCGCTCCCTCAGTACTGCCCCTCCGACAGTGCGGCGCTTCCTCAGTACTGCCCCTCCGACAGTGCGACGCTCGCTCAGTTCTACCCCTCCGACAGTGTGTTGCTTCCTCAATTCTGACCCTCCGACAGTGCAGCGCTCCCTCAGTACTGACCCTCCGATAGTGCGGCCCTCCCTTAGTACTGACCCTCCGACAGTGCGATGCTCCCTCAGTACTGCCCCTCCGACAGTGCGGCGCTCCCTCAGTACCGCCCCTCCGACAGTGCGACGCTCCCTCAGTACCGCACCTCTGACAGTGCGGCACTCCCTCAGTACCGCCCCTCCGACAGTGCAGCGCTCCGTCAGTAATGCCCCTCCGACAGTGCGACGCTCCCTCAGTACTGCCCCTCTGACAGTGCAACACTCCCTCAGTACTGCCCCTCTGAAAGTGCGGCGCTCCCTCAGTACTGCCCCTCCGACAGTGCGGCGCTCCCTCAGTACTGCCCCTCCGACAGTGCGACGCTCCCTCAGTACTGCCCCTCCGACAGTGCGACGCTCCCTCAGTACTGCCCCTCCGACAGTGCGACATTCCCTCAGTACTGCCCCTCCGACAGTGAGACGCCCCCTCAGTACCGCCCGTCTGACAGTGCGATGCTCCCTCAGTACTGTGCCTCCGACAGTGCGGCGCTCTCTCAGTACTGCCCTCTGACAGTGCTGCGCTCCCTCAGTACTGCCCCTCCGAATGTGCGGCGCTCCCTCAGTACTGCCCCTCCGACAGTGCGGCGCTCCCTCCGTACTGCCCCTCCGATAGTGTGGCACTGCCTCAGTACTGCCCCTCCGACAGTGCGACTCTCCCTCAGTACTGCCCCTCCGACAGTGCGACTCTCCCTCAGTACTGCCCCTCCGACAGTGCGGCGCTCCCTCAGTACTGCCCCTCCGACAGTGCGGCGCTCCCTCAGTACTGCCCCTCTGACAGTGCGGCGCTCCCTCAGTACTGCCCCTCCGATAGTGCGGCGCTCCCTCAGTACTGCCCCTCTGACACTGCGGCACTCCTTCAGTACTGCCCCTCCGACAGTACTGCGCTCCCTCAGTACTGACCCTCCGACAGTGCAGCGCTCCCTCAGTACTGACCCTCCGACAGTGCAGCGCTCCCTCAGTACTGCCCCTCCGACAGTGCGGTGCTCCCCCAGTACCGCCCCTCTGACAGTGCAGCGCTCCCTCAGTACCGCCCCTCCGACAGTGCAGCGCTCCCTCAGTACTGCCCCTCCGACAGTGCGGTGCTCCCTCAGTACCGCCCCTCTGACAGTGCAGCGCTCCCTCAGTACCGCCCCTCCGACAGTGCAGCGCTCCCTCAGTACTGCCCCTCCGACAGTGCGATGCTCCCTCAGTACCGCCCCGTCCACAGTGCGGCGCTCCCTCAGTACCGCCCCTCCGACAGTGCGGCGCTCCCTCAGTACTGCCCCTCCGACAGTGCGGCGCTCCCTCAGTACCGAACCTCCGACAGTGTGGCGCTCCCTCAGTACTGCCCCTCCGACAGTGCGACGCTCCCTCAGTACTGCCCCTCCGACAGTACTGCGCTCCCTCAGTACTGACCCTCCGACAGTGCAGCGCTCCCTCAGTACTGCCCTTCCGACAGTGCAGCGCTCCCTCAGTACTGCCCCTCCGACAGTGCGGTGCTCCCTCTGTACCGCCCCTCTGACAGTGCAGCGCTCCCTCAGTACCGCCCCTCCGACAGTGCAGCACTCCCTCAGTACTGCCCCTCCGACAGTGCGACGCTCCCTCAGTACCGCCCCGTCCACAGTGCGGCGCTCCCTCAGTACCGCCCCTCCGACAGAGCGGCGCTCCCTCAGTACTGCCCCTCCGACAGTGCGGCGCTCCCTCAGTACCGAACCTCCGACAGTGTGGCGCTCCCTCAGTACTGCCCCTCCGACAGTGCGACGCTCCCTCAGTACTGCCCCTCCGACAGTGCGGCGCTCCCTCAGTACTGCCCCTCCGACAGTGCGGCGCTCCCTCAGTACTGCCCCTCCGACAGTGCGGCGCTTCCTCAGTACTGCCCCTCCGACAGTGCGACGCTCGCTCAGTTCTACCCCTCCGACAGTGTGTTGCTTCCTCAATTCTGACCCTCCGACAGTGCAGCGCTCCCTCAGTACTGACCCTCCGATAGTGCGGCCCTCCCTTAGTACTGACCCTCCGACAGTGCGATGCTCCCTCAGTACTGCCCCTCCGACAGTGCGGCGCTCCCTCAGTACCCGCCCCTCCGACAGTGCGACGCTCCCTCAGTACCGCACCTCTGACAGTGCGGCACTCCCTCAGTACCGCCCCTCCGACAGTGCAGCGCTCCGTCAGTAATGCCCCTCCGACAGTGCGACGCTCCCTCAGTACTGCCCCTCTGACAGTGCAACACTCCCTCAGTACTGCCCCTCTGAAAGTGCGGCGCTCCCTCAGTACTGCCCCTCCGACAGTGCGGCGCTCCCTCAGTACTGCCCCTCCGACAGTGCGACGCTCCCTCAGTACTGCCCCTCCGACAGTGCGACGCTCCCTCAGTACTGCCCCCTCCGACAGTGCGACATTCCCTCAGTACTGCCCCTCCGACAGTGAGACGCCCCCTCAGTACCGCCCGTCTGACAGTGCGATGCTCCCTCAGTACTGTGCCTCCGACAGTGCCTCAGTACTGCCCCTCCGACAGTGTGGCGCACCCTCAGTACTGCCCCTCCGACAGTGCGACTCTCCCTCAGTACTGCCCCTCTGACAGTGCGGCACTCCCTCAGTACTGCCCTCCGACAGTGCTGCGCTCCCTCAGTACTGCCCCTCTGAAAGTGCGGCGCTCCCTCAGTACTGCCCCTCCGACATTGCGGCGCTCCCTCAGTACTGCCCCTCTGATAGTGCGGCACTCCCTCAGTACAGACCTCCGACAATGCTGCGCTCCCTCAGTACTGCCCCTCTGAAAGTGTGGCGCTCCCTCAGTACTGCCCCTCCGACAGTGCGGCGCTCCCTCCGTACTGCCCCTCCGACAGTGCGACTCTCCCTCAGTACTGCTCCTCCGATAGTGCGGCACTCCCTCAGTACTGCCCCTCCGACAGTGCGGCGCACCCTCAGTACTGCCCCGCCGACAGTGCGACACTCCCTCAGTACTGCCCCTCTGACAGTGCGGCACCCCCTCAGTACTGCCCCTCCGACAGTGCGGCGCTCCCTCAGTACTGCCCCTCCGACAGTGCGACGCTCCCTCAGTACTGCCCCTCCGACAGTGCGACGCTCCCTCAGTACTGCCCCTCCGACAGTGCGACGCCCCCTCAGTACTGCCCCTCCGACAGTGCGACATTCCCTCAGTACTGCCCCTCTGACAGTGCGACGCTCCCTCAGTACCTCCCCTCCGACAGTGTGGCACTCCCTCAGTACTTTCCTTCCGACAGTGCGACGCTCCCTCAGTAGCACCCCTCTGACAGTGCGGCACTCCCTCAGTACCGCCCCTCCGACAGTGCGGCGCTCCCTCAGTACTGACCCTCCAATAGTGCGGCGCTCCCTCAGCACTGCCCCTCTGACACTGCGGCGCTCCATCAGTACCGCCCCTCCGACAGTGCGGCCCTCCCTCAGTACTGACCCTCCGACAGTGCGATGCTCCCTCAGTACTGCCCCTCCGACAGTGCGACGCCCCCTCAGTACCGCCCGTCTGACAGTGCGACGCTCCCTCAATACTGCCCCTCCGACAGTGCGGTGCTCCCTCAGTAATGCCCTCTGACAGTGCTGCGCTCCCTCAGTACTGCCCCTCCGAATGTGCGGCGCTCACTCAGTACTGCCCCTCCGACATTGCGGCGCTCCCTCAGTACTGCCCCTCCGATAGTGTGGCACTCCCTCAGTACTGCCCCTCCGACAGTGCGGCGCTCCCTCAGTACTGCCCCTCTGACACTGCGGCACTCCCTCAGTACTGCCCCTCCGACAGTGCGGCGCTCCCTCAGTACTGCCCCTCCGACAGTACTGCGCTCCCTCAGTACTGACCCTCCGACAGTGCAGCGCACCCTCAGTACTGCCCCTCCGACAGTGCGGCGCTCCCTCAGTACTGCCACTCCGACAGTGCGGTGCTCCCTCTGTACCGCCCCTCTGACAGTGCAGCGCTCCCTCTGTACCGCCCCTCCGACAGTGCAGCGATCCCTCAGTACTGCCCCTCCGACAGTGCGACGCTCCCTCAGTACCGCCCCGTCCACAGTGCGGCGCTCCCTCAGTACCGCCCCTCCGACAGTGCGGCGCTCCCTCAGTACTGCCCCTCCGACAGTGCGGCGCTCCCTCAGTACCGAACCTCCGACAGTGTGGCGCTCCCTCAGTACTGCCACTCCGACAGTGCGACGCTCCCTCAGTACTGCCCCTCCGACAGTGCGGCGCTCCCTCAGTACTGCCCCTCCGACAGTGCGGCGCTCCCTCAGTACTGCCCCTCCGACAGTGCGGCGCTTCCTCAGTACTGCCCCTCCGACAGTGCGACGCTCCCTCAGTACTACCCCTCCGACAGTGTGTTGCTTCCTCAATTCTGACCCTCCGACAGTGCAGCGCTCCCTCAGTACTGACCCTCCGATAGTGCGGCCCTCCCTTAGTACTGACCCTCCGACAGTGCGGCGCTCCCTCAGTACCGCCCCTCCGACAGTGCGACGCTCCCTCAGTACCGCACCTCTGACAGTGCGGCACTCCCTCAGTACCGCCCCTCCGACAGTGCAGCGCTCCGTCAGTAATGCCCCTCCGACAGTGCGACGCTCCCTCAGTACTGCCCCATCCACAGTGCGGCGCTCCCTCAGTACCGCCCCTCCGACAGTGCGGCGCTCCCTCAGTACTGCCCCTCCGACAGTGCGGCGCTCCCTCAGTACCGACCCTCTGACAGTGCGGCGCTCCCTCAGTACTGCCACTCTGACAGTGCGGCGCTCCCTCAGTACTGCCCCTCCGACAGTGCGACGCTCCCTCAGTACTACCCCTCCGACAGTGTGGCGCTCCCTCAATACTGACCCTCCGACAGTGCGACGCTCCCTCAGTACTGCCCCTCCGACAGTGCAACACTCCCTCAGTACTGCCCCTCTGAAAGTGCGGCGCTCCCTCAGTATTGCCCCTCCGACAGTGCGGCGCTCCCTCAGTACTGCCCCTCCGACAGTGCGACGCTCCCTCAGTACTGCCCCTCCGACAGTGCGACGCTCCCTCAGTACTGCCCCTCCGACAGTGCGACATTCCCTCAGTACTGCCCCTCTGACAGTGCGACATTCCCTCAGTACTGCCCCTCCGACAGTGTGGCACTCCCTCCGTACTGCCCTTCCGACAGTGCGACGCTCCCTCAGTACCTCCCCTCCGACAGTGTGGCACTCCCTCCGTACTGCCCTTCCGACAGTGCGACGCTCCCTCAGTAGCACCCCTCTGACAGTGCGGCACTCCCTCAGTACCGCCCCTCCGACAGTGCGGCGCTCCCTCAGTACTGACCCTCCGATAGTGCGGCGCTACCTCAGCACTGCCCCTCCGACACTGCGGCGCTCCTTCAGTACCGCCCCTCCGACAGTGCGGCCCTCCCTCAGTACTGACCCTCCGACAGTGCGATGCTCCCTCAGTACTGCCCCTCCGACAGTGAGACGCCCCCTCAGTACCGCCCGTCTGACAGTGCGATGCTCCCTCAGTACTGTGCCTCCGACAGTGCGGCGCTCTCTCAGTACTGCCCTCTGACAGTGCTGCGCTCCCTCAGTACTGCCCCTCCGAATGTGCGGCGCTCCCTCAGTACTGCCCCTCCGACAGTGCGGCGCTCCCTCCGTACTGCCCCTCCGATAGTGTGGCACTGCCTCAGTACTGCCCCTCCGACAGTGCGACTCTCCCTCAGTACTGCCCCTCCGACAGTGCGGCGCTCCCTCAGTACTGCCCCTCCGACAGTGCGGCGCTCCCTCAGTACTGCCCCTCTGACAGTGCGGCGCTCCCTCAGTACTGCCCCTCCGATAGTGCGGCGCTCCCTCAGTACTGCCCCTCTGACACTGCGGCACTCCTTCAGTACTGCCCCTCCGAAAGTACTGCGCTCCCTCAGTACTGACCCTCCGACAGTGCAGCGCTCCCTCAGTACTGCCCCTCCGACAGTGCAGCGCTCCCTCAGTACTGCCCCTCCGACAGTGCGGTGCTCCCTCAGTACCGCCCCTCTGACAGTGCAGCGCTCCCTCAGTACCGCCCCTCCGACAGTGCAGCGCTCCCTCAGTACTGCCCCTCCGACAGTGCGGTGCTCCCTCAGTACCGCCCCTCTGACAGTGCAGCGCTCCCTCAGTACCGCCCCTCCGACAGTGCAGCGCTCCCTCAGTACTGCCCCTCCGACAGTGCGATGCTCCCTCAGTACCGCCCCGTCCACAGTGCGGCGCTCCCTCAGTACCGCCCCTCCGACAGTGCGGCGCTCCCTCAGTACTGCCCCTCCGACAGTGCGGCGCTCCCTCAGTACCGAACCTCCGACAGTGTGGCGCTCCCTCAGTACTGCCCCTCCGACAGTGCGACGCTCCCTCAGTACTGCCCCTCCGACAGTGCGGCGCTCCCTCAGTACTGACCCTCCAATAGTGCGGCGCTCCCTCAGCACTGCCCCTCTGACACTGCGGCGCTCCTTCAGTACCGCCCCTCCGACAGTGCGGCCCTCCCTCAGTACTGACCCTCCGACAGTGCGATGCTCCCTCAGGACTGCCCCTCCGACAGTGCGACGCCCCCTCAGTACCGCCCGTCTGACAGTGCGACGCTCCCTCAATACTGCCCCTCCGACAGTGCGGTGCTCCCTCAGTAATGCCCTCTGACAGTGCTGCGCTCGCTCAGTACTGCCCCTCCGAATGTGCGGCGCTCACTCAGTACTGCCCCTCCGACAGTGCGGCGCTCCCTCAGTACTGCCCCTCCGATAGTGTGGCACTCCCTCAGTACTGCCCCTCCGACAGTGCGACTCTCCCTCAGTACTGCCCCTCCGACAGTGCGGCGCTCCCTCAGTACTGCCCCTCCGACAGTGCGGCGCTCCCTCAGTACTGCCCCTCTGACAGTGCGGCGCTCCCTCAGTACTGCCCCTCCGACAGTGCGGCGCTCCCTCAGTACTGCCCCTCTGACACTGCGGCACTCCCTCAGTACTGCCCCTCCGACACTGCGGCACTCCCTCAGTACTGCCCCTCCGACAGTGCGGTGCTCCCTCAGTACTGCCCCTCCGACAGTACTGCGCTCCCTCAGTACTGACCCTCCGACAGTGCAGCGCTCCCTCAGTACTGCCCTTCCGACAGTGCAGCGCTCCCTCAGTACTGCCCCTCCGACAGTGCGGTGCTCCCTCTGTACCGCCCCTCTGACAGTGCAGCGCTCCCTCAGTACCGCCCCTCCGACAGTGCAGCACTCCCTCAGTACTGCCCCTCCGACAGTGCGACGCTCCCTCAGTACCGCCCCGTCCACAGTGCGGCGCTCCCTCAGTACCGCCCCTCCGACAGAGCGGCGCTCCCTCAGTACTGCCCCTCCGACAGTGCGGCGCTCCCTCAGTACCGAACCTCCGACAGTGTGGCGCTCCCTCAGTACTGCCCCTCCGACAGTGCGACGCTCCCTCAGTACTGCCCCTCCGACAGTGCGGCGCTCCCTCAGTACTGCCCCTCCGACAGTGCGGCGCTCCCTCAGTACTGCCCCTCCGACAGTGCGGCGCTTCCTCAGTACTGCCCCTCCGACAGTGCGACGCTCGCTCAGTTCTACCCCTCCGACAGTGTGTTGCTTCCTCAATTCTGACCCTCCGACAGTGCAGCGCTCCCTCAGTACTGACCCTCCGATAGTGCGGCCCTCCCTTAGTACTGACCCTCCGACAGTGCGATGCTCCCTCAGTACTGCCCCTCCGACAGTGCGGCGCTCCCTCAGTACCGCCCCTCCGACAGTGCGACGCTCCCTCAGTACCGCACCTCTGACAGTGCGGCACTCCCTCAGTACCGCCCCTCCGACAGTGCAGCGCTCCGTCAGTAATGCCCCTCCGACAGTGCGACGCTCCCTCAGTACTGCCCCTCTGACAGTGCAACACTCCCTCAGTACTGCCCCTCTGAAAGTGCGGCGCTCCCTCAGTACTGCCCCTCCGACAGTGCGGCGCTCCCTCAGTACTGCCCCTCCGACAGTGCGACGCTCCCTCAGTACTGCCCCTCCGACAGTGCGACGCTCCCTCAGTACTGCCCCTCCGACAGTGCGACATTCCCTCAGTACTGCCCCTCCGACAGTGAGACGCCCCCTCAGTACCGCCCGTCTGACAGTGCGATGCTCCCTCAGTACTGTGCCTCCGACAGTGCGGCGCTCTCTCAGTACTGCCCTCTGACAGTGCTGCGCTCCCTCAGTACTGCCCCTCCGAATGTGCGGCGCTCCCTCAGTACTGCCCCTCCGACAGTGCGGCGCTCCCTCCGTACTGCCCCTCCGATAGTGTGGCACTGCCTCAGTACTGCCCCTCCGACAGTGCGACTCTCCCTCAGTACTGCCCCTCCGACAGTGCGACTCTCCCTCAGTACTGCCCCTCCGACAGTGCGGCGCTCCCTCAGTACTGCCCCTCCGACAGTGCGGCGCTCCCTCAGTACTGCCCCTCTGACAGTGCGGCGCTCCCTCAGTACTGCCCCTCCGATAGTGCGGCGCTCCCTCAGTACTGCCCCTCTGACACTGCGGCACTCCTTCAGTACTGCCCCTCCGACAGTACTGCGCTCCCTCAGTACTGACCCTCCGACAGTGCAGCGCTCCCTCAGTACTGACCCTCCGACAGTGCAGCGCTCCCTCAGTACTGCCCCTCCGACAGTGCGGTGCTCCCCCAGTACCGCCCCTCTGACAGTGCAGCGCTCCCTCAGTACCGCCCCTCCGACAGTGCAGCGCTCCCTCAGTACTGCCCCTCCGACAGTGCGGTGCTCCCTCAGTACCGCCCCTCTGACAGTGCAGCGCTCCCTCAGTACCGCCCCTCCGACAGTGCAGCGCTCCCTCAGTACTGCCCCTCCGACAGTGCGATGCTCCCTCAGTACCGCCCCGTCCACAGTGCGGCGCTCCCTCAGTACCGCCCCTCCGACAGTGCGGCGCTCCCTCAGTACTGCCCCTCCGACAGTGCGGCGCTCCCTCAGTACCGAACCTCCGACAGTGTGGCGCTCCCTCAGTACTGCCCCTCCGACAGTGCGACGCTCCCTCAGTACTGCCCCTCCGACAGTACTGCGCTCCCTCAGTACTGACCCTCCGACAGTGCAGCGCTCCCTCAGTACTGCCCTTCCGACAGTGCAGCGCTCCCTCAGTACTGCCCCTCCGACAGTGCGGTGCTCCCTCTGTACCGCCCCTCTGACAGTGCAGCGCTCCCTCAGTACCGCCCCTCCGACAGTGCAGCACTCCCTCAGTACTGCCCCTCCGACAGTGCGACGCTCCCTCAGTACCGCCCCGTCCACAGTGCGGCGCTCCCTCAGTACCGCCCCTCCGACAGAGCGGCGCTCCCTCAGTACTGCCCCTCCGACAGTGCGGCGCTCCCTCAGTACCGAACCTCCGACAGTGTGGCGCTCCCTCAGTACTGCCCCTCCGACAGTGCGACGCTCCCTCAGTACTGCCCCTCCGACAGTGCGGCGCTCCCTCAGTACTGCCCCTCCGACAGTGCGGCGCTCCCTCAGTACTGCCCCTCCGACAGTGCGGCGCTTCCTCAGTACTGCCCCTCCGACAGTGCGACGCTCGCTCAGTTCTACCCCTCCGACAGTGTGTTGCTTCCTCAATTCTGACCCTCCGACAGTGCAGCGCTCCCTCAGTACTGACCCTCCGATAGTGCGGCCCTCCCTTAGTACTGACCCTCCGACAGTGCGATGCTCCCTCAGTACTGCCCCTCCGACAGTGCGGCGCTCCCTCAGTACCGCCCCTCCGACAGTGCGACGCTCCCTCAGTACCGCACCTCTGACAGTGCGGCACTCCCTCAGTACCCGCCCCTCCGACAGTGCAGCGCTCCGTCAGTAATGCCCCTCCGACAGTGCGACGCTCCCTCAGTACTGCCCCTCTGACAGTGCAACACTCCCTCAGTACTGCCCCTCTGAAAGTGCGGCGCTCCCTCAGTACTGCCCCTCCGACAGTGCGGCGCTCCCTCAGTACTGCCCCTCCGACAGTGCGACGCTCCCTCAGTACTGCCCCTCCGACAGTGCGACGCTCCCTCAGTACTGCCCCTCCGACAGTGCGACATTCCCTCAGTACTGCCCCTCCGACAGTGAGACGCCCCCTCAGTACCGCCCGTCTGACAGTGCGATGCTCCCTCAGTACTGTGCCTCCGACAGTGCGGCGCTCTCTCAGTACTGCCCTCTGACAGTGCTGCGCTCCCTCAGTACTGCCCCTCCGAATGTGCGGCGCTCCCTCAGTACTGCCCCTCCGACAGTGCGGCGCTCCCTCCGTACTGCCCCTCCGATAGTGTGGCACTGCCTCAGTACTGCCCCTCCGACAGTGCGACTCTCCCTCAGTACTGCCCCTCCGACAGTGCGACTCTCCCTCAGTACTGCCCCTCCGACAGTGCGGCGCTCCCTCAGTACTGCCCCTCCGACAGTGCGGCGCTCCCTCAGTACTGCCCCTCTGACAGTGCGGCGCTCCCTCAGTACTGCCCCTCCGATAGTGCGGCGCTCCCTCAGTACTGCCCCTCTGACACTGCGGCACTCCTTCAGTACTGCCCCTCCGACAGTACTGCGCTCCCTCAGTACTGACCCTCCGACAGTGCAGCGCTCCCTCAGTACTGACCCTCCGACAGTGCAGCGCTCCCTCAGTACTGCCCCTCCGACAGTGCGGTGCTCCCCCAGTACCGCCCCTCTGACAGTGCAGCGCTCCCTCAGTACCCGCCCCTCCGACAGTGCAGCGCTCCCTCAGTACTGCCCCTCCGACAGTGCGGTGCTCCCTCAGTACCGCCCCTCTGACAGTGCAGCGCTCCCTCAGTACCGCCCCTCCGACAGTGCAGCGCTCCCTCAGTACTGCCCCTCCGACAGTGCGATGCTCCCTCAGTACCGCCCCGTCCACAGTGCGGCGCTCCCTCAGTACCGCCCCCTCCGACAGTGCGGCGCTCCCTCAGTACTGCCCCTCCGACAGTGCGGCGCTCCCTCAGTACCGAACCTCCGACAGTGTGGCGCTCCCTCAGTACTGCCCCTCCGACAGTGCGACGCTCCCTCAGTACTGCCCCTCCGACAGTGCGGCGCTCCCTCAGTACTGACCCTCCAATAGTGCGGCGCTCCCTCAGCACTGCCCCTCTGACACTGCGGCGCTCCTTCAGTACCGCCCCTCCGACAGTGCGGCCCTCCCTCAGTACTGACCCTCCGACAGTGCGATGCACCCTCAGGACTGCCCCTCCGACAGTGCGACGCCCCCTCAGTACCGCCCGTCTGACAGTGCGATGCTCCCTCAATACTGCCCCTCCGACAGTGCGGTGCTCCCTCAGTAATGCCCTCTGACAGTGCTGCGCTCCCTCAGTACTGCCCCTCCGAATGTGCGGCGCTCACTCAGTACTGCCCCTCCGACAGTGCGGCGCTCCCTCAGTACTGCCCCTTCGATAGTGTGGCACTCCCTCAGTACTGCCCCTCCGACAGTGCGACTCTCCCTCAGTACTGCCCCTCCGACAGTGCGGCGCTCCCTCAGTACTGCCCCTCCGACAGTGCGGCGCTCCCTCAGTACTGCCCCTCTGACAGTGCGGCGCTCCCTCAGTACTGCCCCTCCGACAGTGCGGCGCTCCCTCAGTACTGCCCCTCTGACACTGCGGCACTCCCTCAGTACTGCCCCTCCGACAGTGCGGTGCTCCCTCAGTACTGCCCCTCCGACAGTACTGCGCTCCCTCAGTACTGACCCTCCGACAGTGCAGCGCTCCCTCAGTACTGCCCCTCCGACAGTGCAGCGCTCCCTCAGTACTGCCCCTCCGACAGTGCGGTGCTCCCTCTGTACCGCCCCTCTGACAGTGCAGCGCTCCCTCAGTACCGCCCCTCCGACAGTGCAGCGCTCCCTCAGTACTGCCCCTCCGACAGTGCGACGCTCCCTCAGTACCGCCCCGTCCACAGTGCGGCGCTCCCTCAGTACCCGCCCCTCCGACAGTGCGGCGCTCCCTCAGTACTGCCCCTCCGACAGTGCGGCGCTCCCTCAGTACCGAACCTCCGACAGTGTGGCGCTCCCTCAGTACTGCCCCTCCGACAGTGCGACGCTCCCTCAGTACTGCCCCTCCGACAGTGCGGCGCTCCCTCAGTACTGCCCCTCCGACAGTGCGGCGCTCCCTCAGTACTGCCCCTCCGACAGTGCGGCGCTTCCTCAGTACTGCCCCTCCGACAGTGCGACGCTCGCTCAGTTCTACCCCTCCGACAGTGTGTTGCTTCCTCAATTCTGACCCTCCGACAGTGCAGCGCTCCCTCAGTACTGACCCTCCGATAGTGCGGCCCTCCCTCAGTACTGCCCCTCCGACAGTGCGGCGCTCCCTCAGTACCGCCCCTCCGACAGTGCGACGCTCCCTCAGTACCGCACCTCTGACAGTGCGGCACTCCCCCAGTACCGCCCCTCCGACAGTGCAGCGCTCCGTCAGTAATGCCCCTCCGACAGTGCGACGCTCCCTCAGTACTGCCCCATCCACAGTGCGGCGCTCCCTCAGTACCCGCCCCTCCGACAGTGCGGCGCTCCCTCAGTACTGCCCCTCCGACAGTGCGGCGCTCCCTCAGTACCGACCCTCTGACAGTGCGGCGCTCCCTCAGTACTGCCACTCTGACAGTGCGGCGCTCCTTCAGTACTGCCCCTCCGACAGTGCGACGCTCCCTCAGTACTACCCCTCCGACAGTGTGGCGCTCCCTCAATACTGACCCTCCGAAAGTGCAACACTCCCTCAGTACTGCCCCTCTGAAAGTGCGGCGCTCCCTCAGTACTGCCCCTCCGACAGTGCGGCGCTCCCTCAGTACTGCCCCTCCGACAGTGCGACGCTCCCTCAGTACTGCCCCTCCGACAGTGCGACATTCCCTCAGTACTGCCCCTCCGACAGTGCGACGCTCCCTCAGTATCTCCCCTCCGACAGTGTGGCACTCCCTCCGTACTGCCATTCCGACAGTGCGACGCTCCCTCAGTAGCAACCCTCTGACAGTGCGGCACTCCCTCAGTACCGCCCCTCCGACAGTGCGGCGCTCCCTCAGTACTGACCCTCCGATAGTGCGGCGCTACCTCAGCACTGCCCCTCCGACAGTGCGATGCTCCCTCAGTACTGCCCCTCCGACAGTGCGACGCCCCCTCAGTACCGCCCGTCTGACAGTGCGATGCTCCCTCAGTACTGCGCCTCCGACAGTGCGGCGCTCCCTCAGTACTGCCCTCTGACAGAGCTGCGCTCCCTCAGTACTGCCCCTCCGAATGTGCGGCGCTCCCGCAGTACTGCCCCTCCGACAGTGCGGCGCTCCCTCCGTACTGCCCCTCCGATAGTGTGGCACTGCCTCAGTACTGCCCCTCCGACAGTGCGACTCTCCCTCAGTACTGCCCCTCCGACAGTGCGGCGCTCCCTCAGTACTGCCCTTCCGACAGTGCGACGCTCCCTCAGTAGCACCCCTCTGACAGTGCGGCACTCCCTCAGTACCGCCCCTCCGACAGTGCGGCGCTCCCTCAGTACTGACCCTCCGATAGTGCGGCGCTACCTCAGCACTGCCCCTCCGACACTGCGGCGCTCCCTCAGTACTGCCCCTCCGACAGTGCGACGCCCCCTCAGTACCGCCCGTCTGACAGTGCGATGCTCCCTCAGTACTGCGCCTCCGACAGTGCGGCGCTCCCTCAGTACTGCCCTCTGACAGTGCTGCGCTCCCTCAGTACTGCCCCTCCGAATGTGCGGCGCTCCCTCAGTACTGCCCCTCCGACAGTGCGGCGCTCCCTCCGTACTGCCCCTCCGATAGTGTGGCACTGCCTCAGTACTGCCCCTCCGACAGTGCGACTCTCCCTCAGTACTGCCCCTCCGACAGTGCGGCGCTCCCTCAGTACTGCCCCTCCGACAGTGCGGCGCTCCCTCAGTACTGCCCCTCTGACAGTGCGGCGCTCCCTCAGTACTGCCCCTCCGATAGTGCGGCGCTCCCTCAGTACTGCCCCTCTGACACTGCGGCACTCCTTCAGTACTGCCCCTCCGACAGTACTGCGCTCCCTCAGTACTGACCCTCCGACAGTGCAGCGCTCCCTCAGTACTGACCCTCCGACAGTGCAGCGCTCCCTCAGTACTGCCCCTCCGACAGTGCGGTGCTCCCTCAGTACCGCCCCTCTGACAGTGCAGCGCTCCCTCAGTACCGCCCCTCCGACAGTGCAGCGCTCCCTCAGTACTGCCCCTCCGACAGTGCGGTGCTCCCTCAGTACCGCCCCTCTGACAGTGCAGCGCTCCCTCAGTACCGCCCCTCCGACAGTGCAGCGCTCCCTCAGTACTGCCCCTCCGACAGTGCGATGCTCCCTCAGTACCGCCCCGTCCACAGTGCGGCGCTCCCTCAGTACCGCCCCGTCCACAGTGCGGCGCTCCCTCAGTACCGCCCCTCCGACAGTGCGGCGCTCCCTCAGTACTGCCCCTCCGACAGTGCGGCGCTCCCTCAGTACCGAACCTCCGACAGTGTGGCGCTCCCTCAGTACTGCCCCTCCGACAGTGCGACGCTCCTCAGTACTGCCCCTCCGACAGTGCAGCGCTCCCTCAGTACTGCCCCTCCGACAGTGCGACGCTCCCTCAGTACTGCCCCTCCGACAGTGCGACATTCCCTCAGTACTGCCCCTCTGACAGTGCGACGCTCCCTCAGTATCTCCCCTCCGACAGTGTGGCACTCCTCCGTACTGCCATTCCGACAGTGCGACGCTCCCTCAGTAGCAACCCTCTGACAGTGCGGCGCTCCCTCAGTACTGACCCTCCGATAGTGCGGCGCTACCTCAGCACTGCCCCTCCGACAGTGCGGCCCTCCCTCAGTACTGACCCTCCGACAGTGCGATGCTCCCTCAGTACTGCCCCTCCGACAGTGCGACGCCCCCTCAGTACCGCCCGTCTGACAGTGCGATGCTCCCTCAGTACTGCGCCTCCGACAGTGCGGCGCTCCCTCAGTACTGCCCTCTGACAGAGCTGCGCTCCCTCAGTACTGCCCCTCCGACAGTGCGACGCTCCCTCAGTACTGCCCCTCCGACAGTGCAGCGCTCCCTCAGTACTGCCCCTCCGACAGTGCGACGCTCCCTCAGTACCGCCCGTCTGACAGTGCGATGCTCCCTCAGTACTGCGCCTCCGACAGTGCAGCGCTCCCTCAGTACTGCCCTCTGACAGAGCTGCGCTCCCTCAGTACTGCCCCTCCGAATGTGCGGCGCTCCCGCAGTACTGCCCCTCCGACAGTGCGGCGCTCCCTCCGTACTGCCCCTCCGATAGTGTGGCACTGCCTCAGTACTGCCCCTCCGACAGTGCGACTCTCCCTCAGTACTGCCCCTCCGACAGTGCGGCGCTCCCTCAGTACTGCCCTTCCGACAGTGCGACTCTCCCTCAGTACTGCCCCTCCGACAGTGCGACGCTCCCTCAGTAGCACCCCTCTGACAGTGCGGCACTCCCTCAGTACCGCCCCTCCGACAGTGCGGCGCTCCCTCAGTACTGACCCTCCGATAGTGCGGCGCTACCTCAGCACTGCCCCTCCGACACTGCGGCGCTCCATCAGTACCGCCCCTCCGACAGTGCGGCCCTCCCTCAGTACTGACCCTCCGACAGTGCGATGCTCCCTCAGTACTGCCCCTCCGACAGTGCGACGCCCCCTCAGTACCGCCCGTCTGACAGTGCGATGCTCCCTCAGTACTGCGCCTCCGACAGTGCGGCGCTCCCTCAGTACTGCCCTCTGACAGTGCTGCGCTCCCTCAGTACTGCCCCTCCGAATGTGCGGCGCTCCCTCAGTACTGCCCCTCCGACAGTGCGGCGCTCCCTCCGTACTGCCCCTCCGATAGTGTGGCACTGCCTCAGTACTGCCCCTCCGACAGTGCGACTCTCCCTCAGTACTGCCCCTCCGACAGTGCGGCGCTCCCTCAGTACTGCCCCTCCGACAGTGCGGCGCTCCCTCAGTACTCCCCCTCTGACAGTGAGGCGCTCCCTCAGTACTGCCCCTCCGATAGTGCGGCGCTCCCTCAGTACTGCCCCTCTGACACTGCGGCACTCCATCAGTACTGCCCCTCCAACAGTACTGCGCTCCCTCAGTACTGACCCTACGACAGTGCAGCGCTCCCTCAGTACTGCCCCTCCGACAGTGCAGCGCTCCCTCAGTACTGCCCCTCCGACAGTGCGGTGCTCCCTCAGTACCGCCCCTCTGACAGTGCAGCGCTCCCTCAGTACCGCCCCTCCGACAGTGCAGCGCTCCCTCAGTACTGCCCCTCCGACAGTGCGATGCTCCCTCAGTACCGCCCCGTCCACAGTGCGGCGCTCCCTCAGTACCGCCCCTCCGACAGTGCGGCGCTCCCTCAGTACTGCCCCTCCGACAGTGCGGCGCTCCCTCAGTACCGAACCTCCGACAGTGTGGCGCTCCCTCAGTACTGCCCCTCCGACAGTGCGGCGCTCCCTCAGTACTGCCCCTCCGACAGTGCGGCGCTCCCTCAGTACTGCCCCTCCGACAGTGCGGCGCTCCCTCAGTACTGCCCCTCCGACAGTGCGGCGCTTCCTCAGTACTGCCCCTCCGACAGTGCGACGCTCCCTCAGTACTACCCCCTCCGACAGTGTGGCGCTTCCTCAATTCTGACCCTCCGACAGTGCAGCGCTCCCTCAGTACTGACCCTCCGATAGTGCGGCGCTCCCTCAGCACTGCCCCTCCGACACTGCGGCGCTCCCTCAGTACCGCCCCTCCGACAGTGCGGCCCTTCCTCAGTACTGACCCTCCGACAGTGCGATGCTCCCTCAGTACTGCCCCTCCGACAGTGCGGCGCTCCCTCAGTACCGCCCCTCCGACAGTGCGACACTCCCTCAGTACCGCACCTCTGACAGTGCGGCACTCCCTCAGTACCGCCCCTCCGACAGTGCAGCGCTCCATCAGTAATGCCCCTCCGACAGTGCGGCGCTCCCTCAGTACTGCCCCATCCACAGTGCGGCGCTCCCTCAGTACCGCCCCTCCGACAGTGCGGCGCTCCCTCAGTACTGCCCCTCCGACAGTGTGGCGCTCCCTCAGTACCAACCCTCTGACAGTGCGGCGCTCCATCAGTACTGCCCCTCTGACAGTGCGGCGCTCCCTCAGTACTGCCCCTCCGACAGTGCGACGCTCCCTCAGTACTACCACTCCGACAGTGTGGCGCTCCCTCAATACTGACCCTCCGACAGTGCGACGCTCCCTCAGTACTGCCCCTCCGACAGTGCAACACTCCCTCAGTACTGCCCCTCTGACAGTGCGACGCTCCCTCAGTACCTCCCCTCCGACAGTGTGGCGCTCCCTCAGTACTGCCCCTCCGACAGTGCGACGCTCCCTCAGTAGCACCCATCTGACAATGCGGCACTCCCTCAGCACCGCCCCTCCGACAGTGCCGCGCTCCCTCAGTACTGACCCTCCGATACTGCGGCGCTCCCTCAGCACTGCCCCTCCGACACTGCGGCGCTCCCTCAGTACCGCCCCTAAGACAGTGTGGCCCTCCCTCAATACTGCCCCTCTGACAGTGCGACGCACCCTCAGTACCCGCCCCTCTTACAGTGCGGCACTCCCCCAGTACTGCCCCTCCAACAGTGCGACGCTCCCTCAGTACCGCCCCTCTGACAGTGCGACGCTCCCTCAGTACTGCCCCTCCGACAGTGCAGCGCTCCCTCAGTACTGACCCTCCGACAGTGCGGTGCTCCCTCAGTACTGCCCCTCCGACAGTGCAGCGCCCCCTCAGTACCGCCCCTCCAACAGTGCGACGCCCCTTCAGTACCGCCCCTCTGACAGCGCGAACTCCCTCAGTACTGCCCCTCCGACAGTGCGGCGCTCCCTCAGTAGTGCCCCTCCGACAGTGCGGTGCTCCCTCAGTACTGCCCCTCCGACAGTGCGGCGCTCCCTCAGTACTGCCCCTCCGACAGTTGCGGCGCTCCCTCACTACTGCCCCTCCGACAGTGCGGCGCTCCCTCAGTACTGCCCCTCCGACAGTGCGGTGCTCCCTCAGTACTGCCCCTCCGACAGTGCGGCGCTCCCTCAGTACTGCTCCTCTGACAGTGCGGCGCTCCCTCAGTACTGCCCCTCCGACAGTGCGGCCCTCCCTCAATACTGCCCCTCCGACAGTGCGGCGCTCCCTCAGTACTGCCCCTCCGACAGTGCGGCGCTCCCTCAGTACTGCCCCTCCGAAAGTGCGGCGCTCCCTCAGTACTGCCCCTCCGACAGTGCGGCGCTCCCTCAGCACTGCCCCTCCGACAGTGCGGCGCTCCCTCAGTACTGCCCCTCCGACAGTGCGGCACTCCCTCAGTACTGCCCCTCCGACAGAGCGGCACTCCCTCAGTACTGCCCCTCCGACAGTGCGGCGCTCCCTCAGTACTGCCCCTCCGACAGTGCGGCACTCCCTCAGCACTGCCCCTCCGACAGTGCGGCCCTCCCTCAGTACTGACCCTCCGACAGTGCGATGCTCCCTCAGTACTGCCCCTCCGACAGTGCCGCGCTCCCT
Organism: Somniosus microcephalus; assembly: GCF_052327205.1. Lineage (NCBI taxonomy): Eukaryota > Metazoa > Chordata > Chondrichthyes > Squaliformes > Somniosidae > Somniosus > Somniosus microcephalus. The sequence continues at coordinate 174,724,672 of NW_028225179.1, forward strand.
CAGTACCGCCCCTCCGACAGTGCGACGCTCCCTTAGTACCGCACCTCTGACAGTGCGGCACTCCCTCAGTACCGCCCCTCCGACAGTGCGACGCTCCCTCAGTACTGCCCCATCCACAGTGCGGCGCTCCCTCAGTACCGCGCCTCCGACAGTGCGGCGCTCCCTCAGTACTGCCCCTCCGACAGTGCGGCGCTCCCTCAGTACCAACCCTCTGACAGTGCGGCGCTCCCTCAGTACTGCCCCTCTGACAGTGCGGCGCTCCCTCAGTACTGCCCCTCCGACAGTGCGACGCTCCCTCAGTACTACCCCTCCGACAGTGTGGCGCTCCCTCAATACTGACCCTCCGACAGTGCGACGCTCCCTCAGTACTGCCCCTCCGACAGTGCAACACTCCCTCAGTACTGCCCCTCTGACAGTGCGACGCTCCCTCAGTACCTCCCCTCTGACAGTGCTGCGCTCCCTCAGTACTGCCCCTCCGAATGTGCGGCGCTCCCTCAGTACTGCCCCTCCGACAGTGCGGCGCTCCCTCCGTACTGCCCCTCCGATAGTGTGGCACTGCCTCAGTACTGCCCCTCCGACAGTGCGACTCTCCCTCAGTACTGCCCCTCCGACAGTGCGGCGCTCCCTCAGTACTGCCCCTCCGACAGTGCGGCGCTCCCTCAGTACTCCCCCTCTGACAGTGAGGCGCTCCCTCAGTACTGCCCCTCCGATAGTGCGGCGCTCCCTCAGTACTGCCCCTCTGACACTGCGGCACTCCATCAGTACTGCCCCTCCAACAGTACTGCGCTCCCTCAGTACTGACCCTACGACAGTGCAGCGCTCCCTCAGTACTGCCCCTCCGACAGTGCAGCGCTCCCTCAGTACTGCCCCTCCGACAGTGCGGTGCTCCCTCAGTACCGCCCCTCTGACAGTGCAGCGCTCCCTCAGTACCGCCCCTCCGACAGTGCAGCGCTCCCTCAGTACTGCCCCTCCGACAGTGCGATGCTCCCTCAGTACCGCCCCGTCCACAGTGCGGCGCTCCCTCAGTACCGCCCCTCCGACAGTGCGGCGCTCCCTCAGTACTGCCCCTCCGACAGTGCGGCGCTCCCTCAGTACCGAACCTCCGACAGTGTGGCGCTCCCTCAGTACTGCCCCTCCGACAGTGCGGCGCTCCCTCAGTACTGCCCCTCCGACAGTGCGGCGCTCCCTCAGTACTGCCCCTCCGACAGTGCGGCGCTCCCTCAGTACTGCCCCTCCGACAGTGCGGCGCTTCCTCAGTACTGCCCCTCCGACAGTGCGACGCTCCCTCAGTACTACCCCTCCGACAGTGTGGCGCTTCCTCAATTCTGACCCTCCGACAGTGCAGCGCTCCCTCAGTACTGACCCTCCGATAGTGCGGCGCTCCCTCAGCACTGCCCCTCCGACACTGCGGCGCTCCCTCAGTACCGCCCCTCCGACAGTGCGGCCCTTCCTCAGTACTGACCCTCCGACAGTGCGATGCTCCCTCAGTACTGCCCCTCCGACAGTGCGGCGCTCCCTCAGTACCGCCCCTCCGACAGTGCGACACTCCCTCAGTACCGCACCTCTGACAGTGCGGCACTCCCTCAGTACCGCCCCTCCGACAGTGCAGCGCTCCATCAGTAATGCCCCTCCGACAGTGCGGCGCTCCCTCAGTACTGCCCCATCCACAGTGCGGCGCTCCCTCAGTACCGCCCCTCCGACAGTGCGGCGCTCCCTCAGTACTGCCCCTCCGACAGTGTGGCGCTCCCTCAGTACCAACCCTCTGACAGTGCGGCGCTCCATCAGTACTGCCCCTCTGACAGTGCGGCGCTCCCTCAGTACTGCCCCTCCGACAGTGCGACGCTCCCTCAGTACTACCACTCCGACAGTGTGGCGCTCCCTCAATACTGACCCTCCGACAGTGCGACGCTCCCTCAGTACTGCCCCTCCGACAGTGCAACACTCCCTCAGTACTGCCCCTCTGACAGTGCGACGCTCCCTCAGTACCTCCCCTCCGACAGTGTGGCGCTCCCTCAGTACTGCCCCTCCGACAGTGCGACGCTCCCTCAGTAGCACCCATCTGACAATGCGGCACTCCCTCAGCACCGCCCCTCCGACAGTGCCGCGCTCCCTCAGTACTGACCCTCCGATACTGCGGCGCTCCCTCAGCACTGCCCCTCCGACACTGCGGCGCTCCCTCAGTACCGCCCCTAAGACAGTGTGGCCCTCCCTCAATACTGACCCTCCGACAGTGCGATGCTCCCACAGTACTGCCCCTCTGACAGTGCGACGCACCCTCAGTACCGCCCCTCTTACAGTGCGGCACTCCCCCAGTACTGCCCCTCCAACAGTGCGACGCTCCCTCAGTACCGCCCCTCTGACAGTGCGACGCTCCCTCAGTACTGCCCCTCCGACAGTGCAGCGCTCCCTCAGTACTGACCCTCCGACAGTGCGGTGCTCCCTCAGTACTGCCCCTCCGACAGTGCAGCGCCCCCTCAGTACCGCCCCTCCAACAGTGCGACGCCCCTTCAGTACCGCCCCTCTGACAGCGCGAACTCCCTCAGTACTGCCCCTCCGACAGTGCGGCGCTCCCTCAGTAGTGCCCCTCCGACAGTGCGGTGCTCCCTCAGTACTGCCCCTCCGACAGTGCGGCGCTCCCTCAGTACTGCCCCTCCGACAGTTGCGGCGCTCCCTCACTACTGCCCCTCCGACAGTGCGGCGCTCCCTCAGTACTGCCCCTCCGACAGTGCGGTGCTCCCTCAGTACTGCCCCTCCGACAGTGCGGCGCTCCCTCAGTACTGCTCCTCTGACAGTGCGGCGCTCCCTCAGTACTGCCCCTCCGACAGTGCGGCCCTCCCTCAATACTGCCCCTCCGACAGTGCGGCGCTCCCTCAGTACTGCCCCTCCGACAGTGCGGCGCTCCCTCAGTACTGCCCCTCCGAAAGTGCGGCGCTCCCTCAGTACTGCCCCTCCGACAGTGCGGCGCTCCCTCAGCACTGCCCCTCCGACAGTGCGGCGCTCCCTCAGTACTGCCCCTCCGACAGTGCGGCACTCCCTCAGTACTGCCCCTCCGACAGAGCGGCACTCCCTCAGTACTGCCCCTCCGACAGTGCGGCGCTCCCTCAGTACTGCCCCTCCAACAGTGCGGCACTCCCTCAGCACTGCCCCTCCGACAGTGCGGCCCTCCCTCAGTACTGACCCTCCGACAGTGCGATGCTCCCTCAGTACTGCCCCTCCGACAGTGCGGCGCTCCCTCAGTACCGCCCCTCCGACAGTGCGACGCTCCCTTAGTACCGCACCTCTGACAGTGCGGCACTCCCCCTTAGTACCGCACCTCTGACAGTGCGGCACTCCCTCAGTACCGCCCCTCCGACAGTGCAGCGCTCCGTCAGTAATGCCCCTCCGACAGTGCGACGCTCCCTCAGTACTGCCCCATCCACAGTGCGGCGCTCCCTCAGTACCGCGCCTCCGACAGTGCGGCGCTCCCTCAGTACCAACCCTCTGACAGTGCGGCGCTCCCTCAGTACTGCCCCTCTGACAGTGCGGCGCTCCCTCAGTACTGCCCCTCCGACAGTGCGACGCTCCCTCAGTACTACCCCTCCGACAGTGCGGCGCTCCCTCAATACTGACCCTCCGACAGTGCGACGCTCCCTCAGTACTGCCCCTCCGACAGTGCAACACTCCCTCAGTACTGCCCCTCTGACAGTGCGACGCTCCCTCAGTACCTCCCCTCCGACAGTGTGGCGCTCCCTCAGTACTGCCCCTCCGACAGAGCGACGCTCCCTCAGTAGCACCCCTCTGACAGTGCGGCACTCCCTCAGCACCGCCCCTCCGACAGTGCCGCGCTCCCTCAGTACTGACCCTCCGATAGTGCGGCGCTCCCTCAGCACTGCCCCTCCGACACTGCGGCGCTCCCTCAGTACCGCCCCTAAGACAGTGCGGCCCTCCCTCAATACTGACCCTCCGACAGTGCGATGCTCCCTCAGTACTGCCCCTCTGACAGTGCGACGCACCCTCAGTACCGCCCCTCTGACAGTGCGGCACTCCCTCAGTACTGCCCCTCCGACAGTGCGACGCTCCCTCAGTACCGCCCCACTGACAGTGCGACGCTCCCTCAGTACTGCCCCTCCGACAGTGCAGCGCTCCCTCAGTACTGACCCTCCGACAGTGCGGTGCTCCCTCAGTACTGCCCCTCTGACAGTGCGAACTCCCTCAGTACTGCCCCTCCGACAGTGCGGCGCTCCCTCAGTACTGCCCTCCGAAAGTGCTGCGCTCCCTCAGTACTGCCCCTCCGAAAGTGCGGCGCTCCCTCAGTACTGCCCCATCCACAGTGCGGCGCTCCCTCAGTACCGCCCCTCTGACAGTGCGGCGCTCCCTCAGTACTGCCCCTCCGACAGTGCGGCGCTCCCTCAGTACCAACCCTCAGACAGTGCGGCGCTCCCTCAGCACTGCCCCTCTGACAGTGCGGCGCTCCCTCAGTACAGCCCCTCCGACAGTGCGACGCTCCCTCAGTACTACCCCTCCGACAGTGTGGCGCTCCCTCAATACTGACCCTCCGACAGTGCGACGCTCCCTCAGTACTGCCCCTCCGACAGTGCAACACTCCCTCAGTACTGCCCCTCTGACAGTGCGACGCTCCCTCAGTACCTCCCCTCCGACAGTGTGGCGCTCCCTCAGTACTGCCCCTCCGACAGTGCGACGCTCCCTCAGTAGCACCACTCTGACAGTGCGGCACTCCCTCAGCACCGCCCCTCCGACAGTGCCGCGCTCCCTCATTACTGACCCTCCGATAGTGCGGCGCTCCCTCAGCACTGCCCCTCCGACACAGCGGCGCTCCCTCAGTACCGCCCCTAAGACAGTGCGGCCCTCCCTCAATACTGACCCTCCGACAGTGCGATGCTCCCTCAGAACTGCCCCTCAGACAGTGCGACGCACCCTCAGTACCGCCCCTCTGACAGTGCGGCACTCCCTCAGTACTGCCCCTCCGACAGTGCGACGCTCCCTCAGTACCGCCCCTCTGACAGTGCGAACTCCCTCAGTACTGCCCCTCCGACAGTGCGGCGCTCCCTCAGTACTGCCCTCCGAAAGTGCTGCGCTCCCTCAGTACTGCCCCTCCGAAAGTGCGGCGCTCCCTCAGTACTGCCCCTCCGACAGTGCGGCGCTCCCTCAGTACTGCCCCTCCGACAATGCGGCGCTCCCTCAGTCAGTGCAGCGCTCCCTCAGGACTGCCCCTCCGACAGTGCGGCGCTCACACAGTACTGCCCCTCCGACAGTGCGGCGCTCCCTCAGTACTGCCCCTCCGACAGTGCGGCGCTCCCTCAGTACTGCCCCTCCGACAGTGCGGCGCTCCCTCAGTACTGCCCCTCCGACAGTGCGGCGCTCCCTCAGTACTGCCCCTCCGACAGTGCGGCGCTCCCTCAGTACTGCCCCTCCGACAGTGCGGTGCTCCCTCAGTACTGCCCCTCCGACAGTGCGGCGCTCCCTCAGTACTGCCCCTCTGACAGTGCGGCGCTCCCTCAGTAATGCCCCTCCGACAGTGCGGCCCTCCCTCAATACTGCCCCTCCGACAGTGCGGCGCTCCCTCAGTACTGCCCCTCCGACAGTGCGGCCCTCCCTCAATACTGCCCCTCCGACATTGCGGCGCTCCCTCAGTACTGCCCCTCCGACAGTGCGGTGCTCCCTCAGTAATGCCCTCTGACAGTGCTGCGCTCCCTCAGTACTGCCCCTCCGAATGTGCGGCGCTCACTCAGTACTGCCCCTCCGACAGTGCGGCGCTCCCTCAGTACTGCCCCTCCGATAGTGTGGCACTCCCTCAGTACTGCCCCTCCGACAGTGCGATTTTCCCTCAGTACTGCCCCTCCGACAGTGCGGCGCTCCCTCAGTACTGCCCCTCCGACAGTGCGGCGCTCCCTCAGTACTGCCCCTCTGACAGTGCGGCGCTCCCTCAGTACTGCCCCTCCGACAGTGCGGCGCTCCCTCAGTACTGCCCCTCTGACACTGCGGCACTCCCTCAGTACTGCCCCTCCGACAGTGCGGCGCTCCCTCAGTACTGCCCCTCCGACAGTACTGCGCTCCCTCAGTACTGACCCTCCGACAGTGCAGCGCTCCCTCAGTACTGCCCCTCCGACAGTGCGGCGCTCCCTCAGTACTGCCCCTCTGACAGTGCGGCGCTCCCTCAGTACTGCCCCTCCGACAGTGCGGCGCTCCCTCAGTACTGCCCCTCCGACAGTGTGGCGCTCCCTCAGTACTGCCCCTCCGACAGTGCGGCGCTCCCTCAGTACTGCCCCTCCGACAGTGCGGCGCTCCCTCAGTACTGCCCCTCCGACAGTGCGGTGCTCCCTCAGTACTGCCCCTCCGACAGTGCGGCGCTCCCTCAGTACTGCCCCTCTGACAGTGCGGCGCTCCCTCAGTAATGCCCCTCCGACAGTGCGGCCCTCCCTCAATACTGCCCCTCCGACAGTGCGGCGCTCCCTCAGTACTGCCCCTCCGACAGTGCGGCCCTCCCTCAATACTGCCCCTCCGACATTGCGGCGCTCCCTCAGTACTGCCCCTCCGACAGTGCGGCGCTCCCTCAGTACCGCCCCTCCGACAGTGCGGCGCTCCCTCAGTACTGCCCCTCCGACAGTGCAGCGCTCCCTCAGTACTGCCCCTCCGACAGTGCGGCGCTCCCTCAGCACTGCCCCTCCGACAGTGCAGCGCTCCCTCAGTACTGCCCCTCCGACAGTGCAGTGCTCCCTCAGTACTGCCCCTCCGACAGTGCGGCGCTCCCTCAGTACTGCCCCTCCAACAGTGCAACGCTCCCTCAGTACTGCCCCTCCAACAGTGCAACGCTCCCTCAGTACTGCCCCTCCGACAGTGCAACGCTCCCTCAGTACTGCCCCTCCGACAGTGCGACGCTCCCTCAGTACTGCCCCTCCGACAGTGTGGTGCTCCCTCAGTACTGCCCCTCCGACAGTGCGGCGCTCCCACAGTACTGCCCCTCCGACAGTGCGACGCTCCCTCAGTACTGCCCCTCCGACAGTGCGACGCTCCCTCAGTACTGCCACTCCGACAGTGCGGCACTCCCTCAGTACTGCCCCTCCGACAGTGCAGCGCTCCCTCAGTACTGCCCCTCCGACAGTGCGGCGCTCCCTCAGTACTGCCCCTCCGACAGTGCGGTGCTCCCTCAGTACTGCCCCTCCGACAGTGCTGCGCTCCCTCAGTACTGCCCCTCTGAAAGTGCGGCGCTCCCTCAGTACTGCCCCTCCGACAGTGCGGCGCTCCCTCAGTACTGCCCCTCCGACAGTGCGACGCTCCCTCAGTACTGCCCCTCTGACGGTGCGGCACTCCCTCAGTACTGCCCTCCGACAGTGCTGCGCTCCCTCAGTACTGCCCCTCTGAAAGTGCGGCGCTCCCTCAGTACTGCCCCTCCGACAGTGCGGCGCTCCCTCAGTACTGCCCCTCCGACAGTGCGACGCTCCCTCAGTACTGCCCATCCGACAGTGCGACGCTCCCTCAGTACTGCCCCTCCGACAGTGTGACATTCCCTCAGTACTGCCCCTCTGACAGTGCGGCGCTCCCTCAGTACCGCCCCTCCGACAGTGCGACACTCCCTCAGTACCGCACCTCTGACAGTGCGGCACTCCCTCAGTACCGCCCCTCCGACAGTGCAGCGCTCCGTCAGTAATGCCCCTCCGACAGTGCGACGCTCCCTCAGTACTGCCCCATCCACAGTGCGGCGCTCCCTCAGTACCGCCCCTCCGACAGTGCGGCGCTCCCTCAGTACTGCCCCACCGACAGTGTGGCGCTCCCTCAGTACCAGCCCTCTGACAGTGCGGCGCTCCATCAGTACTGCCCCTCTGACAGTGCGGCGCTCCCTCAGTACTGCCCCTCCGACAGTGCGACGCTCCCTCAGTACTACCACTCCGACAGTGTGGCGCTCCCTCAATACTGACCCTCCGACAGTGCGACGCTCCCTCAGTACTGCCCCTCCGACTGTGCAACACTCCCTCAGTACTGCCCCTCTGACAGTGCGACGCTCCCTCAGTACCTCCCCTCCGACAGTGTGGCGCTCCCTCAGTACTGCCCCTCCGACAGTGCGACGCTCCCTCAGTAGCACCCATCTGACAGTGCGGCACTCCCTCAGCACCGCCCCTCCGACAGTGCCGCGCTCCCTCAGTACTGACCCTCCGATACTGCGGCGCTCCCTCAGCACTGCCCCTCCGACACTGCGGCGCTCCCTCAGTACCGCCCCTAAGACAGTGTGGCCCTCCCTCAATACTGAACCTCCGACAGTGCGATGCTCCCACAGTACTGCCCCTCTGACAGTGCGACGCACCCTCAGTACCGCCCCTCTTACAGTGCGGCACTCCCCCAGTACTGCCCCTCCAACAGTGCGACGCTCCCTCAGTACCGCCCCTCTGACAGTGCGACGCTCCCTCAGTACTGCCCCTCCGACAGTGCAGCGCTCCCTCAGTACTGACCCTCCGACAGTGCGGTGCTCCCTCAGTACTGCCCCTCCGACAGTGCAGCGCCCCCCTCAGTACCGCCCCTCCAACAGTGCGACGCCCCTTCAGTACCGCCCCTCTGACAGTGCGAACTCCCTCAGTACTGCCCCTCCGACAGTGCGGCGCTCCCTCAGTAGTGCCCCTCCGACAGTGCGGTGCTCCCTCAGTACTGCCCCTCCGACAGTGCGGCGCTCCCTCAGTACTGCCCCACCGACAGTTGCGGCGCTCCCTCAGTACTGCCCCTCCGACAGTGCGGCGCTCCCTCAGTACTGCCCCTCCGACAGTGCGGTGCTCCCTCAGTACTGCCCCTCCGACAGTGCGGCGCTCCCTCAGTACTGCTCCTCTGACAGTGCGGCGCTCCCTCAGTACTGCCCCTCCGACAGTGCGGCCCTCCCTCAATACTGCCCCTCCGACAGTGCGGCGCTCCCTCAGTACTGCCCCTCCGACAGTGCGGCGCTCCCTCAGTACTGCCCCTCCGACAGTGCGGCGCTCCCTCAGTACTGCCCCTCCGACAGTGCGGCGCTCCCTCAGCACTGCCCCTCCGACAGTGCGGCGCTCCCTCAGTACTGCCCCTCCGACAGTGCGGCACTCCCTCAGTACTGCCCCTCCGACAGTGCGGCACTCCCTCAGTACTGCTCCTCCGACAGTGCGGCGCTCCCTCAGTACTGCCCCTCCGACAGTGCGGCACTCCCTCAGCACTGCCCCTCTGACAGTGCGGCCCTCCCTCAGTACTGACCCTCCGACAGTGCGATGCTCCCTCAGTACTGCCCCTCCGACAGTGCGGCGCTCCCTCAGTACCGCCCCTCCGACAGTGCGACGCTCCCTTAGTACCGCACCTCTGACAGTGCGGCACTCCCTCAGTACCCGCCCCTCCGACAGTGCAGCGCTCCGTCAGTAATGCCCCTCCGACAGTGCGACGCTCCCTCAGTACTGCCCCATCCACAGTGCGGCGCTCCCTCAGTACCGCGCCTCCGACAGTGCGGCGCTCCCTCAGTACCAACCCTCTGACAGTGCGGCGCTCCCTCAGTACTGCCCCTCCGACAGTGCGACGCTCCCTCAGTACTACCCCTCCGACAGTGTGGCGCTCCCTCAATACTGACCCTCCGACAGTGCGACGCTCCCTCAGTACTGCCCCTCCGACAGTGCAACACTCCCTCAGTACTGCCCCTCTGACAGTGCGACGCTCCCTCAGTACCTCCCCTCCGACAGTGTGGCGCTCCCTCAGTACTGCCCCTCCGACAGAGCGACGCTCCCTCAGTAGCACCCCTCTGACAGTGCGGCACTCCCTCAGCACCGCCCCTCCGACAGTGCCGCGCTCCCTCAGTACTGACCCTCCGATAGTGCGGCGCTCCCTCAGCACTGCCCCTCCGACACTGCGGCGCTCCCTCAGTACCGCCCCTAAGACAGTGCGGCCCTCCCTCAATACTGACCCTCCGACAGTGCGATGCTCCCTCAGTACTGCCCCTCTGACAGTGCGACGCACCCTCAGTACCGCCCCTCTGACAGTGCGGCACTCCCTCAGTACTGCCCCTCCGACAGTGCGACGCTCCCTCAGTACCGCCCCACTGACAGTGCGATGCTCCCTCAGTACTGCCCCTCCGACAGTGCAGCGCTCCCTCAGTACTGACCCTCCGACAGTGCGGTGCTCCCTCAGTACTGCCCCTCCGACAGTGCGGCGCTCCCTCAGTACTGCCCTCCGAAAGTGCTGCGCTCCCTCAGTACTGCCCCTCCGAAAGTGCGGCGCTCCCTCAGTACTGCCCCTCCGACAGTGCGGCGCTCCCTCAGTACTGCCCCTCCGACAATGCGGCGCTCCCTCAGTCAGTGCAGCGCTCCCTCAGGACTGCCCCTCCGACAGTGCGGCGCTCACACAGTACTGCCCCTCCGACAGTGCGGCGCTCCCTCAGTACTGCCCCTCCGACAGTGCGGCGCTCCCTCAGTACTGCCCCTCCGACAGTGCGGCGCTCCCTCAGTACTGCCCCTCCGACAGTGCGGCGCTCCCTCAGTACTGCCCCTCCGACAGTGCGGCGCTCCCTCAGTACTGCCCTCCGAAAGTGCTGCGCTCCCTCAGTACTGCCCCTCCGAAAGTGCGGCGCTCCCTCAGTACTGCCCCATCCACAGTGCGGCGCTCCCTCAGTACCGCCCCTCTGACAGTGCGGCGCTCCCTCAGTACTGCCCCTCCGACAGTGCGGCGCTCCCTCAGTACCAACCCTCAGACAGTGCGGCGCTCCCTCAGCACTGCCCCTCTGACAGTGCGGCGCTCCCTCAGTACAGCCCCTCCGACAGTGCGACGCTCCCTCAGTACTACCCCTCCGACAGTGTGGCGCTCCCTCAATACTGACCCTCCGACAGTGCGACGCTCCCTCAGTACTGCCCCTCCGACAGTGCAACACTCCCTCAGTACTGCCCCTCTGACAGTGCGACGCTCCCTCAGTACCTCCCCTCCGACAGTGTGGCGCTCCCTCAGTACTGCCCCTCCGACAGTGCGACGCTCCCTCAGTAGCACCACTCTGACAGTGCGGCACTCCCTCAGCACCGCCCCTCCGACAGTGCCGCGCTCCCTCATTACTGACCCTCCGATAGTGCGGCGCTCCCTCAGCACTGCCCCTCCGACACAGCGGCGCTCCCTCAGTACCGCCCCTAAGACAGTGCGGCCCTCCCTCAATACTGACCCTCCGACAGTGCGATGCTCCCTCAGAACTGCCCCTCAGACAGTGCGACGCACCCTCAGTACCGCCCCTCTGACAGTGCGGCACTCCCTCAGTACTGCCCCTCCGACAGTGCGACGCTCCCTCAGTACCCGCCCCTCTGACAGTGCGAACTCCCTCAGTACTGCCCCTCCGACAGTGCGGCGCTCCCTCAGTACTGCCCTCCGAAAGTGCTGCGCTCCCTCAGTACTGCCCCTCCGAAAGTGCGGCGCTCCCTCAGTACTGCCCCTCCGACAGTGCGGCGCTCCCTCAGTACTGCCCCTCCGACAATGCGGCGCTCCCTCAGTCAGTGCAGCGCTCCCTCAGGACTGCCCCTCCGACAGTGCGGCGCTCACACAGTACTGCCCCTCCGACAGTGCGGCGCTCCCTCAGTACTGCCCCTCCGACAGTGCGGCGCTCCCTCAGTACTGCCCCTCCGACAGTGCGGCGCTCCCTCAGTACTGCCCCTCCGACAGTGCGGCGCTCCCTCAGTACTGCCCCTCCGACAGTGCGGCGCTCCCTCAGTACTGCCCCTCCGACAGTGCGGTGCTCCCTCAGTACTGCCCCTCCGACAGTGCGGCGCTCCCTCAGTACTGCCCCTCTGACAGTGCGGCGCTCCCTCAGTAATGCCCCTCCGACAGTGCGGCCCTCCCTCAATACTGCCCCTCCGACAGTGCGGCGCTCCCTCAGTACTGCCCCTCCGACAGTGCGGCCCTCCCTCAATACTGCCCCTCCGACATTGCGGCGCTCCCTCAGTACTGCCCCTCCGACAGTGCGGTGCTCCCTCAGTAATGCCCTCTGACAGTGCTGCGCTCCCTCAGTACTGCCCCTCCGAATGTGCGGCGCTCACTCAGTACTGCCCCTCCGACAGTGCGGCGCTCCCTCAGTACTGCCCCTCCGATAGTGTGGCACTCCCTCAGTACTGCCCCTCCGACAGTGCGATTTTCCCTCAGTACTGCCCCTCCGACAGTGCGGCGCTCCCTCAGTACTGCCCCTCCGACAGTGCGGCGCTCCCTCAGTACTGCCCCTCTGACAGTGCGGCGCTCCATCAGTACTGCCCCTCCGACAGTGCGGCGCTCCCTCAGTACTGCCCCTCTGACACTGCGGCACTCCCTCAGTACTGCCCCTCCGACAGTGCGGCGCTCCCTCAGTACTGCCCCTCCGACAGTACTGCGCTCCCTCAGTACTGACCCTCCGACAGTGCAGCGCTCCCTCAGTACTGCCCCTCCGACAGTGCGGCGCTCCCTCAGTACTGCCCCTCTGACAGTGCGGCGCTCCCTCAGTACTGCCCCTCCGACAGTGCGGCGCTCCCTCAGTACTGCCCCTCCGACAGTGTGGCGCTCCCTCAGTACTGCCCCTCCGACAGTGCGGCGCTCCCTCAGTACTGCCCCTCCGACAGTGCGGCGCTCCCTCAGTACTGCCCCTCCGACAGTGCGGTGCTCCCTCAGTACTGCCCCTCCGACAGTGCGGCGCTCCCTCAGTACTGCCCCTCTGACAGTGCGGCGCTCCCTCAGTAATGCCCCTCCGACAGTGCGGCCCTCCCTCAATACTGCCCCTCCGACAGTGCGGCGCTCCCTCAGTACTGCCCCTCCGACAGTGCGGCCCTCCCTCAATACTGCCCCTCCGACATTGCGGCGCTCCCTCAGTACTGCCCCTCCGACAGTGCGGCGCTCCCTCAGTACCGCCCCTCCGACAGTGCGGCGCTCCCTCAGTACTGCCCCTCCGACAGTGCAGCGCTCCCTCAGTACTGCCCCTCCGACAGTGCGGCGCTCCCTCAGCACTGCCCCTCCGACAGTGCAGCGCTCCCTCAGTACTGCCCCTCCGACAGTGCAGCGCTCCCTCAGTACTGCCCCTCCGACAGTGCGGCGCTCCCTCAGTACTGCCCCTCCAACAGTGCAACGCTCCCTCAGTACTGCCCCTCCGACAGTGCAACGCTCCCTCAGTACTGCCCCTCCGACAGTGCAACGCTCCCTCAGTACTGCCCCTCCGACAGTGCGACGCTCCCTCAGTACTGCCCCTCCGACAGTGTGGTGCTCCCTCAGTACTGCCCCTCCGACAGTGCGGCGCTCCCACAGTACTGCCCCTCCGACAGTGCGACGCTCCCTCAGTACTGCCCCTCCGACAGTGCGACGCTCCCTCAGTACTGCCACTCCGACAGTGCGGCACTCCCTCAGTACTGCCCCTCCGACAGTGCAGCGCTCCCTCAGTACTGCCCCTCCGACAGTGCGGCGCTCCCTCAGTACTGCCCCTCCGACAGTGCGGTGCTCCCTCAGTACTGCCCCTCCGACAGTGCTGCGCTCCCTCAGTACTGCCCCTCTGAAAGTGCGGCGCTCCCTCAGTACTGCCCCTCCGACAGTGCGGCGCTCCCTCAGTACTGCCCCTCCGACAGTGCGACGCTCCCTCAGTACTGCCCCTCTGACGGTGCGGCACTCCCTCAGTACTGCCCTCCGACAGTGCTGCGCTCCCTCAGTACTGCCCCTCTGAAAGTGCGGCGCTCCCTCAGTACTGCCCCTCCGACAGTGCGGCGCTCCCTCAGTACTGCCCCTCCGACAGTGCGACGCTCCCTCAGTACTGCCCATCCGACAGTGCGACGCTCCCTCAGTACTGCCCCTCCGACAGTGCGACATTCCCTCAGTACTGCCCCTCTGACAGTGCGACGCTCCCTCAGTACCTCCCCTCCGACAGTGTGGCACTCCCTCAGTACTGCCCTTCCGACAGTGCGACGCTCCCTCAGTAGCACCCCTCTGACACTGCGACGCTCCTTCAGTACCGCCCCTCCGACAGTGCGACCCTCCCTCAGTACTGACCCTCCGACAGTGCGATGCTCCCTCAGTACTGCACCTCCGACAGTGCGACGCCCCCTCAGTACCGCCCCTCTGACAGTGCGACGCTCCCTCAGTAGCACCCCTCTGACAGTGCGGCACTCCCTCAGTACTGCCCCACCGAAAGTGTGGCGCTCCCTCAGTACCGCCCCTCCGACAGTGCGGCCCTCCCTCAGTACTGCCCCTCCGACAGTGCGGCACTCCCTCCGTACTGCCCCTCCGACAGTGCGACTCTCCCTCAGTACTGCTCCTCCGATAGTGTGGCACTCCCTCAGTACTGCCCCTCCGACAGTGCGGCGCGCCCTCAGTACTGCCCCTCCGACAGTGCGGCGCTCCCTCAGTACTGCCCCTCTGACAGTGCGACACCCCCTCAGCACTGCCCTCCGACAGTGCTGCGCTCGCTCAGTACTGCCCCTCTGACAGTGCGACGCTCCCTCAGTACCTCCCCTCCGACAGTGTGGCACTCCCTCAGTACTGCCCTTCCGACAGTGCGACGCTCCCTCAGTAGCACCCCTCTGACAGTGCGGCACTCCCTCAGTACTGCCACTCCGACAGTGCGGCACTCCCTCAGTACTGCCCCTCCGACAGTGCGGCGCTCCCTCAGTACTGCCCCTCCGACAGTGCGGTGCTCCCTCAGTACTGCCCCTCCGACAGTGCTGCGCTCCCTCAGTACTGCCCCTCTGAAAGTGCAGCGCTCCCTCAGTACTGCCCCTCCGACAGTGCGGCGCTCCCTCAGTACTGCCCTCCGAAAGTGCTGCGCTCCCTCAGTACTGCCCCTCCGAATGTGCGGCGCTCCCTCAGTACTGCCCCATCCACAGTGCGGCGCTCCCTCAGTACCACCCCTCTGACAGTGCGGCGCTCCCTCAGTACTGCCCCTCCGACAGTGCGGCGCTCCCTCAGTACCAACCCTCTGACAGTGCGGCGCTCCCTCAGCACTGCCCCTCTGACAGTGCGGCGCTCCCTCAGTACAGCCCCTCCGACAGTGCGACGCTCCCTCAGTACTGCCCCTCCGACAGTGCGGCGCTCCCTCAATACTGACCCTCCGACAGTGCGACGCTCCCTCAGTACTGCCCCTCCGACAGTGCAACACTCCCTCAGTACTGCCCCTCTGACAGTGCGACGCTCCCTCAGTACCTCACCTCCGACAGTGTGGCGCTCCCTCAGTACTGCCCCTCCGACAGTGCGACGCTCCCTCAGTAGCACCACTCTGACAGTGCGGCACTCCCTCAGCACCGCCCCTCCGACAGTGCCGCGCTCCCTCAGTACTGACCCTCCGATAGTGCGGCGCTCCCTCAGCACTGCCCCTCCGACACAGCGGCGCTCCCTCAGTACCGCCCCTAAGACAGTGCGGCCCTCCCTCAATACTGACCCTCCGACAGTGCGATGCTCCCTCAGTACTGCCCCTCAGACAGTGCGACGCACCCTCAGTACCGCCCCTCTGACAGTGCGGCACTCCCTCAGTACTGCCCCTCCGACAGTGCGACGCTCCCTCAGTACCGCCCCTCTGACAGTGCGACGCTCCCTCAGTACTGCCCCTCCGACAGTGCAGCGCTCCCTCAGTACTGACCCACCGACAGTGCGGTGCTCCCTCAGTACTGCCCCTCCGACAGTGCAGCGCCACCTCAGTACCCGCCCCTCCAACAGTGCGACGCCCCTTCAGTACCGCCCCTCTGACAGTGCGAACTCCCTCAGTACTGCCCCTCCGACAGTGCGGCGCTCCCTCAGTACTGCCCTCCGAAAGTGCTGCGCTCCCTCAGTACTGCCCCTCCGAAAGTGCGGCGCTCCCTCAGTACTGCCCCTCCGACAGTGCGGCGCTCCCTCAGTACTGCCCCTCCGACAATGCGGCGCTCCCTCAGTCAGTGCGGCGCTCCCTCAGTACTGCCCCTCCGACAGTGCGGCGCTCACTCAGTACTGCCCCTCCGACAGTGCGGCGCTCCCTCAGTACTGCCCCTCCGACAGTGCGGCGCTCCCTCAGTACTGCCCCTCCGACAGTGCGGCGCTCCCTCAGTACTGCCCCTCCGACAGTGCGGCGCTCCCTCAGTACTGCCCCTCCGACAGTGCGGTGCTCCCTCAGTACTGCCCCTCCGACAGTGCGGCGCTCCCTCAGTACTGCCCCTCCGACAGTGCAGCGCTCCCTCAGTACTGCCCCTCCGACAGTGCGGCGCTCCCTCAGTACTGCCCCTCCGACAGTGCGGTGCTCCCTCAGTACTGCCCCTCCGACAGTGCGGCGCTCCCTCAGTACTGCCCCTCTGACAGTGCGGCGCTCCCTCAGTAATGCCCCTCCGACAGTGGGGCCCTCCCTCAATACTGCCCCTCCGACAGTGCGGCGCTCCCTCAGTACTGCCCCTCCGACAGTGCGGCCCTCCCTCAATACTGCCCCTCCGACATTGCGGCGCTCCCTCAGTACTTCCCCTCCGACAGTGCGGCCCTCCCTCAATACTGCCCCTCCGAATGTGCGGCGCTCACTCAGTACTGCCCCTCCGACAGTGCGGCGCTCCCTCAGTACTGCCCCTCCGATAGTGTGGCACTCCCTCAGTACTGCCCCTCCGACAGTGCGATTTTCCCTCAGTACTGCCCCTCCGACAGTGCGGCGCTCCCTCAGTACTGCCCCTCCGACAGTGCGGCGCTCCCTCAGTACTGCCCCTCTGACAGTGCGGCGCTCCCTCAGTACTGCCCCTCCGACAGTGCGGCGCTCCCTCAGTACTGCCCCTCTGACACTGCGGCACTCCCTCAGTACTGCCCCTCCGACAGTGCGGCGCTCCCTCAGTACTGCCCCTCCGACAGTACTGCGCTCCCTCAGTACTGACCCTCCGACAGTGCAGCGCTCCCTCAGTACTGCCCCTCCGACAGTGCGGCGCTCCCTCAGTACTGCCCCTCCGACAGTGCGGCGCTCCCTCAGTACTGCCCCTCCGACAGAGCGGCGCTCCCTCAGTACTGCCCCTCCGACAGTGCGGCGCTCCCTCAGTACTGCCCCTCCGACAGTGCGGCGCTCCCTCAGTACTGCCGCTCCGACAGTGCGGCGCTCCCTCAGTACTGCCCCTCCGACAGTGCGGTGCTCCCTCAGTACTGCCCCTCCGACAGTGCGGCGCTCCCTCAGTACTGCCCCTTTGACAGTGCGGCGCTCCCTCAGTAATGCCCCTCCGACAGTGCGGCCCTCCCTCAATACTGCCCCTCCGACAGTGCGGCGCTCCCTCAGAACTGCCCCTCCGACAGTGCGGCCCTCCCTCAATACTGCCCCTCCGACATTGCGGCGCTCCCTCAGTCCTGCCCCTCCGACAGTGCGGCGCTCCCTCAGTACTGCCCCTCCGACAGTGCGGCGCTCCCTCAGTACTGCCCCTCCGACAGTGCAGCGCTCCCTCAGTACTGCCCCTCCGACAGTGCGGCGCTCCCTCAGCACTGCCCCTCCGACAGTGCAGCGCTCCCTCAGTACTGCCCCTCCGACAGTGCAGCGCTCCCTCAGTACTGCCCCTCCGACAGTGCGGCGCTCCCTCAGTACTGCCCCTCCAACAGTGCAACGCTCCCTCAGTACTGCCCCTCCGACAGTGCGACGCTCCCTCAGTACTGCCCCTCCGACAGTGTGGTGCTCCCTCAGTACTGCCCCTCCGACAGTGCTGCGCTCCCACAGTACTGCCCCTCCGACAGTGCAACGCTCCCTCAGTACTGCCCCTCCGACAGTGCGACGCTCCCTCAGTACTGCCACTCCGACCGTGCGGCACTCCCTCAGTACTGCCCCTCCGACAGTGCAGCGCTCCCTCAGTACTGCCCCTCCGACAGTGCGGCGCTCCCTCAGTACTGCCCCTCCGACAGTGCGGTGCTCCCTCAGTACTGCCCCTCCGACAGTGCTGCGCTCCCTCAGTACTGCCCCTCTGAAAGTGCGGCGCTCCCTCAGTTCTGCCCCTCCGACAGTGCGGCGCTCCCTCAGTACTGCCCCTCCGACAGTGCGACGCTCCCTCAGTACTGCCCATCCGACAGTGCGACGCTCCCTCAGTACTGCCCCTCTGACGGTGCGGCACTCCCTCAGTACTGCCCTCCGACAGTGCTGCGCTCCCTCAGTACTGCACCTCCGACAGTGCGACGCCCCCTCAGTACCGCCCCTCTGACAGTGCGACGCTCCCTCAGTAGCACCCCTCTGACAGTGCGGCACTCCCTCAGTAGCGCCCTTCCGACAATGCGGCGCTCCTTCGGTACTGACCCTCCGATATTGCTGGGCTCCCTCAGCACTGCCCCTCCGACACTGCGGCGCTCCCTCAGTACCGCCCCTCCGACAGTGCGGCCCTCCCTCAGTACTGCCCCACCGAAAGTGTGGTGCTCCCTCAGTACTGCCCCTCCGACAGTGCGGCACTCCCTCCGTACTGCCCCTCCGACAGTGCGACTCTCCCTCAGTACTGCTCCTCCGATAGTGCGGCACTCCCTCAGTACTGCCCCTCCGACAGTGCGGCGCGCCCTCAGTACTGCCCCGCCGACAGTGCGACACTCCCTCAGTACTGCCCCTCTGACAGTGCGGCACCCGCTCAGCACTGCCCTCCGACAGTGCTGCGCTCGCTCAGTACTGCCCCTCTGAATGTGCGGCGCTCCCTCAGTACTGCCCCTCCGACAGTGCGACATTCCCTCAGTACTGCCCCTCTGACAGTGCGACGCTCCCTCAGTACCTCCCCTCCGACAGTGTGGCACTCCCTCAGTACTGCCCTTCCGACAGTGCGACGCTCCCTCAGTAGCACCCCTCTGACAGTGCGGCACTCCCTCAGTACCGCCCCTCCGACAGTGCGGCGCTCCCTCAGTATTGACCCTCCGATAGTGCGGCGCTCCCTCAGCACTGCCCCTCCGACACTGCGGCGCTCCTTCAGTACCGCCCCTCCGACAGTGCGGCCCTCCCTCAGTCCTGACCCTCCGACAGTGCGGTGCTCCCTCAGTACTGCCCCTTCGACAGTGCGACGCCCCCTCAGTACCGCCCATCTGACAGTGCGACGCTCCCTCAATACTGCCCCTCCGACAGTGCGGTGCTCCCTCAGTAATGCCCTCTGACAGTGCTGCGCTCCCTCAGTACTGCCCCTCCGAATTGTGGCGCTCACTCAGTACTGCCCCTCCGACAGTGCGGCGCTCCCTCAGTACTGCCCCTCCGACAGTGCGGAGCTCCCTCAGTACTGCCCCTCTGACAGTGCGGCGCTCCCTCAGTACTGCCCCTCCGACAGTGCGGCGCTCCCTCAGTACTGCCCCTCTGACACTGCGGCACTCCCTCAGTACTGCCCCTCCGACAGTGCGGCGCTCCCTCAGTACTGCCCCTCCGACAGTACTGCGCTCCCTCAGTACTGACCCTCCGACAGTGCAGCGCTCCCTCAGTACTGCCCCTCCGACAGTGCAGCGCTCCCTCAGTACTGCCCCTCCGACAGTGCGGTGCTCCCTCTGTACCGCCCCTCTGACAGTGCAGCGCTCCCTCAGTACCGCCCCTCCGACAGTGCAGCGCTCCCTCAGTACTGCCCCTCCGACAGTGCGGCACTCCCTCAGTACTGCCCCTGCGACAGTGCGGCGCTCCCTCAGTACCGAACCTCCGACAGTGTGGCGCTCCCTCAGTACTGCCCCTCCGACAGTGCGACGCTCCCTCAGTACTGCCCCTCCGACAGTGCGGCGCTCCCTCAGTACTGCCCCTCCGACAGTGCGGCGCTCCCTCAGTACTGCCCCTCCGACAGTGCGGCGCTTCCTCAGTACTGCCCCTCCGACAGTGCGACGCTCCCTCAGTACTACCCCTCCGACAGTGTGTTGCTTCCTCAATTCTGACCCTCCGACAGTGCAGCGCTCCCTCAGTACTGACCCTCCGATAGTGCGGCCCTCCCTTAGTACTGACCCTCCGACAGTGCGATGCTCCCTCAGTACTGCCCCTCCGACAGTGCGGCGCTCCCTCAGTACCGCCCCTCCGACAGTGCGACGCTCCCTCAGTACCGCACCTCTGACAGTGCGGTACTCCCTCAGTACCGCCCCTCCGACAGTGCAGCGCTCCGTCAGTAATGCCCCTCCGACAGTGCGACGCTCCCTCAGTACTGCCCCATCCACAGTGCGGCGCTCCCTCAGTACCGCCCCTCCGACAGTGCGGCGCTCCCTCAGTACTGCCCCTCCGACAGTGCGGCGCTCCCTCAGTACCGCCCCTCCGACAGTGCGGCGCTCCCTCAGTACTACCTCTCCGACAGTGTGGCGCTCCCTCAATACTGACCCTCCGACAGTGCGACGCTCCCTCAGTACTGCCCCTCCGACAGTGCAACACTCCCTCAGTACTGCCCCTCTGAAAGTGCGGCGCTCCCTCAGTACTGCCCCTCCGACAGTGCGGCGCTCCCTCAGTACTGCCCCTCCGACAGTGCGACGCTCCCTCAGTACTGCCCCTCCGACAGTGCGACACTCCCTCACTACAGCCCCTCCGACAGTGCGACATTCCCTCAGTACTGCCCCTCTGACAGTGCGACGCTCCCTCAGTACCTCCCCTCCGACAGTGTGGCACTCCCTCCGTACTGCCCTTCTGACAGTGCGACGCTCCCTCAGTAGCACCCCTCTGACAGTGCGGCACTCCCTCAGTACCGCCCCTCCGACAGTGCGGCGCTCCCTCAGTACTGACCCTCCGATAGTGCGGCGCTCCCTCAGCACTGCCCCTCCGACACTGCGGCGCGCCCTCAGTACTGCCCCGCCGACAGTGCGACACTCCCTCAGTACTGCCCCTCTGACAGTGCGGCACCCGCTCAGCACTGCCCTCCGACAGTGCTGCGCTCGCTCAGTACTGCCCCTCTGAATGTGCGGCGCTCCCTCAGTACTGCCCCTCCGACAGTGCGACATTCCCTCAGTACTGCCCCTCTGACAGTGCGACGCTCCCTCAGTAGCACCCCTCTGACAGTGCGGCACTCCCTCAGTACCGCCCCTCCGACAGTGCGGCGCTCCCTCAGTACTGACCCTCCGATAGTGCGGCGCTCCCTCAGCACTGCCCCTCCGACACTGCGGCGCTCCTTCAGTACCGCCCCTCCGACAGTGCGGCCCTCCCTCAGTCCTGACCCTCCGACAGTGCGATGCTCCCTCAATACTGCCCCTCCGACAGTGCGGTGCTCCCTCAGTAATGCCCTCTGACAGTGCTGCGCTCCCTCAGTACTGCCCCTCCGAATGTGTGGCGCTCACTCAGTACTGCCCCTCCGACAGTGCGGCGCTCCCTCAGTACTGCCCCTCCGACAGTGCGGAGCTCCCTCAGTACTGCCCCTCTGACAGTGCGGCGCTCCCTCAGTACTGCCCCTCCGACAGTGCGGCGCTCCCTCAGTACTGCCCCTCTGACACTGCGGCACTCCCTCAGTACTGCCCCTCCGACAGTGCGGCGCTCCCTCAGTACTGCCCCTCCGACAGTACTGCGCTCCCTCAGTACTGACCCTCCGACAGTGCAGCGCTCCCTCAGTACTGCCCCTCCGACAGTGCAGCACTCCCTCAGTACTGCCCCTCCGACAGTGCGGTGCTCCCTCTGTACCGCCCCTCTGACAGTGCAGCGCTCCATCAGTACCGCCCCTCCGACAGTGCAGCGCTCCCTCAGTACTGCCCCTCCGACAGTGCGGCGCTCCCTCAGTACTGCCCCTCCGACAGTGCGGCGCTCCCTCAGTACCGAACCTCCGACAGTGTGGCGCTCCCTCAGTACTGCCCCTCCGACAGTGCGACGCTCCCTCAGTACTGCCCCTCCGACAGTGCGGCGCTCCCTCAGTACTGCCCCTCCGACAGTGCGGCGCTCCCTCAGTACTGCCCCTCCGACAGTGTGTTGCTTCCTCAATTCTGACCCTCCGACAGTGCGATGCTCCCTCAGTACTGCCCCTCCGACAGTGCGGCGCTCCCTCAGTACCCCCCCTCCCGACAGTGTGTTGCTTCCTCAATTCTGACCCTCCGACAGTGCGACGCTCCCTCAGTACTGCCCCCATCCACAGTGCGGCGCTCCCTCAGTACCGCCCCTCCGACAGTGCGGCGCTCCCTCAGTACTGCCCCCTCCGACAGTGCGGCGCTCCCTCAGTACCCGCCCCTCCGACAGTGCGGCGCTCCCTCAGTACTACCTCTCCGACAGTGTGGCGCTCCCTCAATACTGACCCTCCGACAGTGCGACGCTCCTCAGTACTGCCCCTCCGACAGTGCAACACTCCCTCAGTACTGCCCCTCTGAAAGTGCGGCGCTCCCTCAGTACTGCCTTCCGACAGTGCGGCGCTCCCTCAGTACTGCCCCTCCGACAGTGCGACGCTCCCTCAGTACTGCCCCTCCGACAGTGCGACACTCCCTCACTACTGCCCCTCCGACAGTGCGACATTCCCTCAGTACTGCCCCTCTGACAGTGCGACGCTCCCTCAGTACCTCCCCTCCGACAGTGTGGCACTCCCTCCGTACTGCCCTTCTGACAGTGCGACGCTCCCTCAGTAGCACCCCTCTGACAGTGCGGCACTCCCTCAGTACCGCCCCTCCGACAGTGCGGCGCTCCCTCAGTACTGACCCTCCGATAGTGCGGCGCTCCGTCAGTAATGCCCCTCCGACAGTGCGACGCTCCCTCAGTACTGCCCCTCCGACAGTGCGGCGCTCCCTCAGTACTGCCCTCCGACAGTGCAGCGCTCCCTCAGTACTGACCCTCCGACAGTGCGATGCTTCCCTCAGTACTGCCCCTCCGACAGTGCGACGCCCCCTCAGTGCCGCCCGTCTGACAGTGCGACGCTCCCTCAGTACTGCCCTCTGACAGTGCTGCGCTCCCTCAGTACTGCCCCTCCGAATGTGCGGCGCTCCTCAGTACTGCCCCTCCGACAGTGCGGCGCTCCCTCAGTACTGCCCCTCGATAGTGTGGCACTGCCTCAGTACTGCCCTCCGACAGTGCGACTCTCCCTCAGTACTGCCCCTCCGACAGTGCGGCGCTCCCTCAGTACTGCCCCTCCGACAGTGCGGCGCTCCCTCAGTACTGCCCCTCTGACAGTGCGGCGCCTCCCTCAGTACTGCCCCTCCGATAGTGGCGGCGCTCCCTCAGTACTGCCCCTCTGACACTGCGGCACTCCATCAGTACTGCCCCTCCGACAGTACTGCGCTCCCTCAGTACTGACCCTCCGACAGTGCAGCGCCTCCCTCAGTACTGCCCCTCCGACAGTGCAGCGCTCCCTCAGTACTGCCCCTCCGACAGTGCGATGCTCCTCAGTACCGCCCCGTCCACAGTGCGGCGCTCCCTCAGTACCCGCCCCTCCAACAGTGCGGCGCTCCCTCAGTGCTGCCCCTCCGACAGTGCGGCGCTCCCTCAGTACCGAACCTCCGACAGTGTGGCGCTCCCTCAGTACTGCCCCTCCGACAGTGCGACGCTCCCTCAGTACTGCCCCTCCGACAGTGCGGCGCTCCCTCAGTACCGCCCCTCCGACAGTGCGACACTCCCTCAGTACCGCACCTCTGACAGTGCGGCACTCCCTCAGTACCGCCCCTCCGACAGTGTGGCGCTTCCTCAATTCTGACCCTCCGACAGTGCAGCGCTCCCTCAGTACTGACACTCCGATAGTGCGGCGCTCCCTCAGCACTGCCCCTCCGACACTGCGGCGCTCCCTCAGTACCCGCCCCTCCGACAGTGCGGCCCTCCCTCAGTACTGACCCTCCGACAGTGCGATGCTCCCTCAGTACTGCCCCTCCGACAGTGCGGCGCTCCCTCAGTACCCGCCCCTCCGACAGTGCGACACTCCCTCAGTACCGCACCTCTGACAGTGCGGCACTCCTCAGTCCCGCCCCTCCGACAGTGCAGCGCTCCGTCAGTAATGCCCCTCCGACAGTGCGACGCTCCCTCAGTACTGCCCCATCCACAGTGCGGCGCTCTCGCAGTACCGCCCCTCCGACAGTGCGGCGCTCCCTCAGTA
This sequence comes from Somniosus microcephalus, assembly GCF_052327205.1. Classification (NCBI taxonomy): domain Eukaryota; kingdom Metazoa; phylum Chordata; class Chondrichthyes; order Squaliformes; family Somniosidae; genus Somniosus; species Somniosus microcephalus. Next base: position 174,748,503 of record NW_028225179.1, read on the forward strand.
CTGCCCCTCCGACAGTGCGGCGCTCCCTCAGTACCCGCCCCCTCCGACAGTGCAGCGCTCCCTCAGTACTTCCCCTCCGACAGTGCGGCGCTCCCTCAGTACCAACCCTCTGACAGTCCGGCGCTCCCTCAGTACTGCCACTCTGACAGTGCGGCGCTCCCTCAGTACTGCCCCTCCGACAGTGCGACGCTCCCTCAGTACTGCCCTCCGACAGTGCAACACTCCCTCAGTACTGCCCCTCCGACAGTGCGGCCCTCCCTCAGTACTGACCCTCCGACAGTGCGATGCTCCCTCAGTACTACCCCTCCGACAGTGTGACGCCCCCTCAGTGCCGCCCGTCTGACAGTGCGATGCTCCCTCAGTACTGCCCCTCCGACAGTGCGGCGCTCCCTCAGTACTGCCCTCTGACAGTGCTGCGCTCCCTCAGTACTGCCCTTCCGAATGTGCGGCGCTCCCTCAGTACTGCCCCTCCGATAGTGCGGCACAGCCTCAGTACTGCCCCTCTGACAGTGCGACTCTCCCTCAGCACCGCCCCTCCGACAGTGCCGCGCTCCCTCAGTACTGACCCTCCGACAGTGCGGCGCTCCCTCAGTACTGCCCTCCGAAAGTGCTGCGCTCCCTCAGTACTGCCCCTCCGAAAGTGCGGCGCTCCCTCAGTACTGCCCCTCCGACAGTGCGGCGCTCCCTCAGTACTGCCCCTCCGACAATGCGGCGCTCCCTCAGTCAGTGCGGCGCTCCCTCAGTACTGCCCCTCCGACAGTGCGGCGCTCCCTCAGTACTGCCCCTCCGACAGTCCGGCGCTCTCTCATTACTGCCCCTCCGACAGTGCGGCGCTCCCTCAGTACTGCCCCTCCGACAGTGCGACACTCCCTCAGTACCGCACCTCTGACAGTGCGGCACTCCCTCAGTGCCGCCCCTCCGATAGTGCAGCGCTCCGTCAGTAATGCCCCTCCGACAGTGCGACGCTCCCTCAGTACTGCCCCATCCACAGTGCAGCGCTCCCGCAGTACCGCCCCTCCGACAGTGCGGCGCTCCCTCAGTACTGCCCCTCCGACAGTGCGGCGCTCCCTCAGTACTGCCCCTCCGACAGTCCGGCGCTCCCTCAGTACTGCCACCTCTGACAGAGCGGCGCTCCCTCAGTACTGCCCCTCCGACAGTGCGACGCTCCCTCAGTACTGCCACTCCGACAGTGTGGCGCTCCCTCAATACTGACCCTCCGACAGTGCGAAGCTCCCTCAGTACCTGCCCCTCCGACAGTGCGACGCTACCCTCAGTACTGCCACTCCGACAGTGTGGCGCTCCCTCAATACTGACCCTCCGACAGTGCGGCGCTCCCTCAGTACTGCCCCTCTGACAGTGCGACGCTCCCTCAGTACCTCCCCTCCGACAGTGTGGCGCTCCCTCAGTACTGCCCCCCCGACAGTGCGACGCTCCCTCAGTAGCACCCATCTGACAGTGCGGCACTCCCTCAGCACCGCCCCTCCGACAGTGCCGCGCTCCCTCAGTACTGACCCTCCGATAGTGCGGCGCTCCCTCAGCACTGCCCCTCCGACACTGCGGCGCTCCTTCAGTACCGCCCCTCCGACAGTGCGATGCTCCCTCAGTACTACCCCTCCGACAGTGCGACGCCCCCTCAGTACTGCCCCTCCGACAGTGCGGCGCTCCCTCAGTACTGCCCCTCCGACAGTGCGGCGCTCCCTCAGTGCTGCCCCTCCGACAGTGCGGCGCTCCCTCAGTACTGCCCCTCTGACAGTGCGGCGCTCCCTCAGTACTGCCCCTCCGACAGTGCGGCCCCTCCCTCAATACTGCCCCTCCGACAGTGCGGCGCTCCCTCAGTACTGCCCCTCCGACAGTGCGGCCCTCCCTCAATACTGCCCCTCCGACATTGCGGCGCTCCCTCAGTACTGCCCCTCCGACAGTGCGGCGCTCCCTCAGTACTGCCCCTCCGACAGTGCGGCGCTCCCTCTGTACTGCCCCTCCGACAGTGCAGCGCTCCCTCAGTACTGCCCCTCCGACAGTGCGGCTCTCCCTCAGCACTGCCCCTCCGACCGTGCAGCGCTCCCTCAGTACTGCCCCTCCGACAGTGCAGCGCTCCCTCAGTACTGCCCCTCCGACAGTGCGGCGCTCCCTCAGTACTGCCCCTCCAACAGTGCAACGCTCCCTCAGTACTGCCCCTCCGACAGTGCAACACTCCCTCAGTACTGCCCCTCCGACAGTGCAACGCTCCCTCAGTACTGCCCCTCCGACAGTGCGACGCTCCCTCAGTACTGCCCCTCCGACAGTGCGGTGCTCCCTCAGTACTGCCCCTCCGACAGTGCGGCGCTCCCACAGTACTGCCCCTCCGACAGTGCAACGCTCCCTCAGTACTGCCCCTCCGACAGTGCGACGCTCCCTCAGTACTGCCCCTCCGACAGTGCGGCGCTCCCTCAGTACTGCCCCTCCGACAGTGCGGCGCTCCCTCAGTACTGCCCCTCCGACAGTGCGGCGCTCCCTCAGTACTGCCCCTCCGACAGTGCGGCGCTCCCTCAGTACTGCCCCTCCGACAGTGCGGCGCTCCCTCAGTACTGCCGCTCCGACAGTGCGGCGCTCCCTCAGTACTGCCCCTCCGACAGTGCGGTGCTCCCTCAGTACTGCCCCTCCGACAGTGCGGCGCTCCCTCAGTACTGCCCCTCTGACAATGCGGCGCTCCCTCAGTACTGCCCATCCGACAGTGCGGCCCTCCCTCAATACTGCCCCTCCGACAGTGCGGCGCTCCCTCAGTACTGCCCCTCCGACAGTGCGGCCCTCCCTCAATACTGCCCCTCCGACAATGCGGCGCTCCCTCAGTACTGCCCCTCCGACAGTGCGGCGCTCCCTCAGTACTGCCCCTCCGACAGTGCGGCGCTCCCTCAGTACTGCCCCTCCGACAGTGCAGCGCTCCCTCAGTACTGCCCCTCCGACAGTGCGGCGCTCCCTCAGCACTGCCCCTCCGACAGTGCAGCGCTCCCTCAGTACTGCCCCTCCGACAGTGCAGTGCTCCCTCAGTACTGCCCCTCCGACAGTGCGGCGCTCCCTCAGTACTGCCCCTCCGACAGTGCAACGCTCCCTCAGTACTGCCCCTCCGACAATGCGACGCTCCCTCAGTACTGCCCCTCCGACAGTGCGGTGCTCCCTCAGTACTGCCCCTCCGACAGTGCGGCGCTCCGACAGTACTGCCCCTCCGACAGTGCAACGCTCCCTCAGTACTGCCCCTCCGACAGTGCGACGCTCCCTCAGTACTGCCCGTCCGACAGTGCGGCACTCCCTCAGTACTGCCCCTCCGACAGTGCGGCGCTCCCTCAGCACTGCCCCTCCGACAGTGCGGCGCTCCCTCAGCACTGCCCCTCCGACAGTGCGGCGCTCCCTCAGTGCTGCCCCTCCGACAGTGCGGCGCTCCCTCAGTACTGCCCCTCCGACAGTGCGGC
>NW_028225179.1:174752445-174799368 GCF_052327205.1 Somniosus microcephalus
ACTGACCCTCCGACAGTGCGATGCTCCCTCAGTACTGCCCCTCCGACAGTGCGACGCTCCCTCAATACTGCCCCTCCGACAGTGCGACATTCCCTCAGGACTGCCCCTCTGACAGTGCGACGCTCCCTCAGTACCTCCCCTCCGACAGTGTGGCACTCCCTCAGTACTGCCCCTCAGACAGTGCGACGCCCCCCTCAGTACTGCCCCTCCGAATGTGCGGCGCTCCCTCAGTACTGCCCCTCCGACAGTGCGGCGCTCCCTCCGTACTGCCCCTCCGATAGTGTGGCACTCCCTCAGTACTGCCCCTCCGACAGTGCGGCGCTCCCTCAGTACTGCCCCTCTGACACTGCGGCACTCCCTCAGTACTGCCCCTCCGACAGTGCGGCGCTCCCTCAGTACTGCCCCTCCGACAGTACTGCGCTCCCTCAGTACTGACCCTCCGACAGTGCAGCGCTCCCTCAGTACTGCCCCTCCGACAGTGCGGCGCTCCCTCAGTACTGCCCCTCCGACAGTGCAGTGCTCCCTCTGTACCGCCCCTCCGACAGTGCAGCGATCCCTCAGTACTGCCCCTCCGACAGTGCGACGCTCCCTCAGTACCCGCCCCGTCCACAGTGCGGCGCTCCCTCAGTACCGCCCCTCCGACAGTGCGGCGCTCCCTCAGTACTGCCCCTCCGACAGTGCGGCGCTCCCTCAGTACCGAACCTCCGACAGTGTGGCGCTCCCTCAGTACTGCCACTCCGACAGTGCGACGCTCCCTCAGTACTGCCCCTCCGACAGTGCGGCGCTCCCTCAGTACTGCCCCTCCGACATTGCGGCGCTCCCTCAGTACTGCCCCTCCGACAGTGCGGCGCTTCCTCAGTACTGCCCCTCCGACAGTGCGACGCTCCCTCAGTACTGCCCCTCCGACAGTGTGTTGCTTCCTCAATTCTGACCCTCCGACAGTGCAGCGCTCCCTCAGTACTGACCCTCCGATAGTGCGGCCCTCCCTTAGTACTGACCCTCCGACAGTGCGATGCTCCCTCAGTACCGCCCCTCCGACAGTGCAGCGCTCCGTCAGTAATGCCCCTCCGACAGTGCGACGCTCCCTCAGTACTGCCCCATCCACAGTGCGGCGCTCCCTCAGTACCGCCCCTCCGACAGTGCGGCGCTCCCTCAGTACTGCCCCTCCGACAGTGCGGCGCTCCCTCAGTACCGACCCTCTGACAGTGCGGCGCTCCCTCAGTACTGCCACTCTGACAGTGCGGCGCTCCCTCAGTACTGCCCCTCCGACAGTGCGACGCTCCCTCAGTACTACCCCTCCGACAGTGTGGCGCTCCCTCAATACTGACCCTCCGACAGTGCGACGCTCCCTCAGTACTGCCCCTCCGACAGTGCAACACTCCCTCAGTACTGCCCCTCTGAAAGTGCGGCGCTCCCTCAGTATTGCCCCTCCGACAGTGCGGCGCTCCCTCAGTACTGCCCCTCCGACAGTGCGACGCTCCCTCAGTACTGCCCCTCCGACAGTGCGACGCTCCCTCAGTACTGCCCCTCCGACAGTGCGACATTCCCTCAGTACTGCCCCTCTGACAGTGCGACGCTCCCTCAGTACCTCCCCTCCGACAGTGTGGCACTCCCTCCGTACTGCCCTTCCGACAGTGCGACGCTCCCTCAGTAGCACCCCTCTAACAGTGCGGCACTCCCTCAGTACCGCCCCTCCGACAGTGCGGCGCTCCCTCAGTACTGACCCTCCGATAGTGCGGCGCTACCTCAGCACTGCCCCTCCGACACTGCGGCGCTCCTTCAGTACCGCCCCTCCGACAGTGCGGCCCTCCCTCAGTACTGACCCTCCGACAGTGCGATGCTCCCTCAGTACTGCCCCTCCGACAGTGAGACGCCCCCTCAGTACCGCCCGTCTGACAGTGCGATGCTCCCTCAGTACTGTGCCTCCGACAGTGCGGCGCTCTCTCAGTACTGCCCTCTGACAGTGCTGCGCTCCCTCAGTACTGCCCCTCCGACAGTGCGGCGCTCCCTCCGTACTGCCCCTCCGATAGTGTGGCACTGCCTCAGTACTGCCCCTCCGACAGTGCGACTCTCCCTCAGTACTGCCCCTCCGACAGTGCGGCACTCCCTCAGTACCGCCCCTCCGACAGTGCGGCGCTCCCTCAGTACTGCCCCTCCGACAGTGCGGCGCTCCCTCAGCACGGCCCCTCCGACACTGCGGCGCTCCCTCAGTACCGCCCCTCTGACAGTGCGGCCCTCCCTCAGTACTGACCCTCCGACAGTGCGACGCTCCCTCAATACTGCCCCTCCGACAGTGCGACATTCCCTCAGGACTGCCCCTCTGACAGTGCGACGCTCCCTCAGTACCTCCCCTCCGACAGTGTGGCACTCCCTCAGTACTGCCCCTCAGACAGTGCGACGCTCCCTCAGTAGCACCCCTCTGACAGTGCGGCACTCCCTCAGTACCGCCCCTCCGACAGTGCGGCGCTCCCTCAGTACTGACCCTCCGATAGTGCGGCGCTCCCTCAGCACTGCCCCTCCGACACTGCGGCGCTCCTTCAGTACCGCCCCTCCGACAGTGCGGCCCTCCCTCAGTACTGACCCTCCGACAGTGCGACGCTCCCTCAGTACTGCCCCTCCGACAGTGCGACGCTCCCTCAGTACTGCCCCTCCGACAGTGCGACGCTCCCTCAGTACTGCCCCTCCGACAGTGCGACGATCCCTCAGTACCGCCCCTCTGACAGTGCGTCACTCCCTCTGTACCACCCCCTCCGACAGTGCAGCGCTCCCTCAGTACCGCCCTTCCGACAGTGCAGCGCCCCCTCAGTACCGCCCCTCCGACAGTGCGACGCCCCCTCAGTACCGCCCCTCTGACAGTGCGACGCTCCCTCAGTACTGCCCCTCCGACAGTGCGGCGCTCCCTCAGTACTGCCCTCTGACAGTGCGGCACTCCCTCAGTACCGCCCCTCCGACAGTGCGGCGCTCCCTCAGTACCGAACCTCCGACAGTGTGGCGCTCCCTCAGTACTGCCCCTCCGACAGTGCGACGCTCCCCCAGTACTGCCCCTCCGACAGTGCGGCGCTCCCTCAGTACTGCCCCTCCGACAGTGCGGCGCTGCCTCAGTACTGCCCCTCTGACAGTGCGGCGCTCCCTGAGTACTGCCCCTCCGACATTTCAATGCTACCTCAGTACTACCCTTCCGACAGTGTGGCGCTCCTTCAATACTGACCCTCCGACAGTGCGACGCTCCCTCAGCACTGCCCCTCCTACAGTGCGACACTCCCTCAGTACTGCCCCTCTGACAGCGCGGCACTCCCTCAGTACTGCCCTCCGACAGTGCTGCGCTCCCTCAGTACTGCCCCTCTGAAAGTGCGGCGCTCCCTCAGTACTGCCCCTCCGACAGTGCGGCGCTCCCTCAGTACTGCCCCTCTGATAGTGCGGCACTCCCTCAGTACAGCCCTCCGACAATGCTGCGCTCCCTCAGTACTGCCCCTCTGAAAGTGCGGCGCTCCCTCAGTACTGCCCCTCCGACAGTGCGACGCTCCCTCAGTACTGCCCCGCTGACAGTGCGACGCTCCCTCAGTACTGCCCCTCCGACAGTGCGACATTCCCTCAGTACTGCCCCTCTGACAGTGCGACGTTCCCTCAGTAGCTCCCCTCCGACAGTGTGGCACTCCCTCAGTACTGCCCTTCCGACAGTGCGACGCTCCCTCAGTAGCACCCCTCTGAAAGTGCGGCACTCCCTCATTACCGCCCCTCCGACAGTGCGGCGCTCCCTCAGTACTGCCCCTCCGACAGTGCGGCGCTCCCTCAGCACGGCCCCTCCGACACTGCGGCGCTCCTTCAGTACCGCCCCTCTGACAGTGCGGCCCTCCCTCAGTACTGACCCTCCGACAGTGCGATGCTCCCTCAGTACTGCCCCTCCGACAGTGCGACGCTCCCTCAATACTGCCCCTCCGACAGTGCGACATTCCCTCAGGACTGCCCCTCTGACAGTGCGACGCTCCCTCAGTACCTCCCCTCCGACAGTGTGGCACTCCCTCAGTACTGCCCCTCAGACAGTGCGACGCCCCCTCAGTACTGCCCCTCCGAATGTGCGGCGCTCCCTCAGTACTGCCCCTCCGACAGTGCGGCGCTCCCTCCGTACTGCCCCTCCGATAGTGTGGCACTCCCTCAGTACTGCCCCTCCGACAGTGCGGCGCTCCCTCAGTACTGCCCCTCTGACACTGCGGCACTCCCTCAGTACTGCCCCTCCGACAGTGCGGCGCTCCCTCAGTACTGCCCCTCCGACAGTACTGCGCTCCCTCAGTACTGACCCTCCGACAGTGCAGCGCTCCCTCAGTACTGCCCCTCCGACAGTGCGGCGCTCCCTCAGTACTGCCCCTCCGACAGTGCGGTGCTCCCTCTGTACCGCCCCTCTGACAGTGCAGCGCTCCCTCTGTACCGCCCCTCCGACAGTGCAGCGATCCCTCAGTACTGCCCCTCCGACAGTGCGACGCTCCCTCAGTACCGCCCCGTCCACAGTGCGGCGCTCCCTCAGTACCGCCCCTCCGACAGTGCGGCGCTCCCTCAGTACTGCCCCTCCGACAGTGCGGCGCTCCCTCAGTACCGAACCTCCGACAGTGTGGCGCTCCCTCAGTACTGCCACTCCGACAGTGCGACGCTCCCTCAGTACTGCCCCTCCGACAGTGCGGCGCTCCCTCAGTACTGCCCCTCCGACAGTGCGGCGCTCCCTCAGTACTGCCCCTCCGACAGTGCGGCGCTTCCTCAGTACTGCCCCTCCGACAGTGCGACGCTCCCTCAGTACTGCCCCTCCGACAGTGTGTTGCTTCCTCAATTCTGACCCTCCGACAGTGCGGCGCTCCCTCAGTACTGCCCCTCCGACAGTGCGGCGCTCCCTCAGTACTGCCCCTCCGACAGTGCGGCGCTTCCTCAGTACTGCCCCTCCGACAGTGCGACGCTCCCTCAGTACTGCCCCTCCGACAGTGCGATGCTCCCTCAGTACCGCCCCTCCGACAGTGCAGCGCTCCGTCAGTAATGCCCCTCCGACAGTGCGACGCTCCCTCAGTACTGCCCCATCCACAGTGCGGCGCTCCCTCAGTACCGCCCCTCCGACAGTGCGGCGCTCCCTCAGTACTGCCCCTCCGACAGTGCGGCGCTCCCTCAGTACCGACCCTCTGACAGTGCGGCGCTCCCTCAGTACTGCCCCTCCGACAGTGCGGCGCTCCCTCAGTACTGCCCCTCCGACAGTGCGACGCTCCCTCAGTACTACCCCTCCGACAGTGTGGCGCTCCCTCAATACTGACCCTCCGACAGTGCGACGCTCCCTCAGTACTGCCCCTCCGACAGTGCGACGCTCCCTCAGTACTGCCCCTCCGACAGTGCGACATTCCCTCAGTACTGCCCCTCTGACAGTGCGACGCTCCCTCAGTACCTCCCCTCCGACAGTGTGGCACTCCCTCCGTACTGCCCTTCCGACAGTGCGACGCTCCCTCAGTAGCACCCCTCTAACAGTGCGGCACTCCCTCAGTACCGCCCCTCCGACAGTGCGGCGCTCCCTCAGTACTGACCCTCCGATAGTGCGGCGCTACCTCAGCACTGCCCCTCCGACACTGCGGCGCTCCTTCAGTACCGCCCCTCCGACAGTGCGGCCCTCCCTCAGTACTGACCCTCCGACAGTGCGATGCTCCCTCAGTACTGCCCCTCCGACAGTGAGACGCCCCCTCAGTACCGCCCGTCTGACAGTGCGATGCTCCCTCAGTACTGTGCCTCCGACAGTGCGGCGCTCTCTCAGTACTGCCCTCTGACAGTGCTGCGCTCCCTCAGTACTGCCCCTCCGACAGTGCGGCGCTCCCTCCGTACTGCCCCTCCGATAGTGTGGCACTGCCTCAGTACTGCCCCTCCGACAGTGCGACTCTCCCTCAGTACTGCCCCTCCGACAGTGCGGCACTCCCTCAGTACCGCCCCCTCCGACAGTGCGGCGCTCCCTCAGTACTGCCCCTCCGACAGTGCGGCGCTCCCTCAGCACGGCCCCTCCGACACTGCGGCGCTCCCTCAGTACCGCCCCTCTGACAGTGCGGCCCTCCCTCAGTACTGACCCTCCGACAGTGCGACGCTCCCTCAATACTGCCCCTCCGACAGTGCGACATTCCCTCAGGACTGCCCCTCTGACAGTGCGACGCTCCCTCAGTACCTCCCCTCCGACAGTGTGGCACTCCCTCAGTACTGCCCCTCAGACAGTGCGACGCTCCCTCAGTAGCACCCCTCTGACAGTGCGACGCTCCCTCAGTACCGCCCCTCCGACAGTGCGGCGCTCCCTCAGTACTGACCCTCCGATAGTGCGGCGCTCCCTCAGCACTGCCCCTCCGACACTGCGGCGCTCCTTCAGTACCGCCCCTCCGACAGTGCGGCCCTCCCTCAGTACTGACCCTCCGACAGTGCGACGCTCCCTCAGTACTGCCCCTCCGACAGTGCGACGCTCCCTCAGTACTGCCCCTCCGACAGTGCGACGCTCCCTCAGTACTGCCCCTCCGACAGTGCGACGATCCCTCAGTACCGCCCCTCTGACAGTGCGTCACTCCCTCTGTACCACCCCTCCGACAGTGCAGCGCTCCCTCAGTACCGCCCTTCCGACAGTGCAGCGCCCCCTCAGTACCGCCCCTCCGACAGTGCGACGCCCCCTCAGTACCGCCCCTCTGACAGTGCGACGCTCCCTCAGTACTGCCCCTCCGACAGTGCGGCGCTCCCTCAGTACTGCCCTCTGACAGTGCGGCACTCCCTCAGTACCGCCCCTCCGACAGTGCGGCGCTCCCTCAGTACCGAACCTCCGACAGTGTGGCGCTCCCTCAGTACTGCCCCTCCGACAGTGCGACGCTCCCCCAGTACTGCCCCTCCGACAGTGCGGCGCTCCCTCAGTACTGCCCCTCCGACAGTGCGGCGCTGCCTCAGTACTGCCCCTCTGACAGTGCGGCGCTCCCTGAGTACTGCCCCTCCGACATTTCAATGCTACCTCAGTACTACCCTTCCGACAGTGTGGCGCTCCTTCAATACTGACCCTCCGACAGTGCGACGCTCCCTCAGCACTGCCCCTCCTACAGTGCGACACTCCCTCAGTACTGCTCCTCTGACAGTGTGACGCTCCCTCAGTACCTCCCCTCCGACAGTGTGGCGCTCCATCAGTACTGCCCCTCCGACAGTGCGACGCTCCCTCAAGAGCACCCTTCTGACAGTGCGGCACTCCCTCAGTACCGCCCCTCCGACAATGCGGCGCTCCCTCGGTACTGACCCACCGATATTGCGGCGCTCCCTCAGCACTGCCCCTCCGACACTGCGGCGCTCCCTCAGTACCGCCCCTCCGACAGTGCGGCCCTCCCTCAGTACTGCCCCACCGAAAGTGTGGCGCTCCCTCAGTACTGCCCCTCCGACAGTGCGGCGCTCCCTCCGTACTGCCCCTCCGACAGTGCGACTCTCCCTCAGTACTGCTCCTCCGATAGTGCGGCACTCCCTCAGTACTGCCCCTCCGACAGTGCGGCGCACCCTCAGTACTGCCCCGCCGACAGTGCGACACTCCCTCAGTACTGCCCCTCTGACAGTGCGGCACCCCCTCAGTACTGCCCCTCCGACAGTGCGGCGCTCCCTCAGTACTGCCCCTCCGACAGTGCGACGCTCCCTCAGTACTGCCCCTCCGACAGTGCGACGCTCCCTCAGTACTGCCCCTCCGACAGTGCGACGCCCCCTCAGTACTGCCCCTCCGACAGTGCGACATTCCCTCAGTACTGCCCCTCTGACAGTGCGACGCTCCCTCAGTACCTCCCCTCCGACAGTGTGGCACTCCCTCAGTACTGTCCTTCCGACAGTGCGACGCTCCCTCAGTAGCACCCCTCTGACAGTGCGGCACTCCCTCAGTACCGCCCCTCCGACAGTGCGGCGCTCCCTCAGTACTGACCCTCCAATAGTGCGGCGCTCCCTCAGCACTGCCCCTCTGACACTGCGGCGCTCCTTCAGTACCGCCCCTCCGACAGTGCGGCCCTCCCTCAGTACTGACCCTCCGACAGTGCGATGCTCCCTCAGTACTGCCCCTCCGACAGTGCGACGCCCCCTCAGTACCGCCCGTCTGACAGTGCGACGCTCCCTCAATACTGCCCCTCCGACAGTGCGGTGCTCCCTCAGTAATGCCCTCTGACAGTGCTGCGCTCCCTCAGTACTGCCCCTCCGAATGTGCGGCGCTCACTCAGTACTGCCCCTCCGACATTGCGGCGCTCCCTCAGTACTGCCCCTCCGATAGTGTGGCACTCCCTCAGTACTGCCCCTCCGACAGTGCGGCGCTCCCTCAGTACTGCCCCTCTGACACTGCGGCACTCCCTCAGTACTGCCCCTCCGACAGTGCGGCGCTCCCTCAGTACTGCCCCTCCGACAGTACTGCGCTCCCTCAGTACTGACCCTCCGACAGTGCAGCGCTCCCTCAGTACTGCCCCTCCGACAGTGCGGCGCTCCCTCAGTACTGCCCCTCCGACAGTGCGGTGCTCCCTCTGTACCGCCCCTCCGACAGTGCAGCGATCCCTCAGTACTGCCCCTCCGACAGTGCGACGCTCCCTCAGTACCGCCCCGTCCACAGTGCGGCGCTCCCTCAGTCCCGCCCCTCCGACAGTGCGGCGCTCCCTCAGTACTGCCCCTCCGACAGTGCGGCGCTCCCTCAGTACCGAACCTCCGACAGTGTGGCGCTCCCTCAGTACTGCCACTCCGACAGTGCGACGCTCCCTCAGTACTGCCCCTCCGACAGTGCGGCGCTCCCTCAGTACTGCCCCTCCGACAGTGCGGCGCTCCCTCAGTACTGCCCCTCCGACAGTGCGGCGCTTCCTCAGTACTGCCCCTCCGACAGTGCGACGCTCCCTCAGTACTACCCCTCCGACAGTGTGTTGCTTCCTCAATTCTGACCCTCCGACAGTGCAGCGCTCCCTCAGTACTGACCCTCCGATAGTGCGGCCCTCCCTTAGTACTGACCCTCCGACAGTGCGATGCTCCCTCAGTACTGCCCCTCCGACAGTGCGGCGCTCCCTCAGTACCGCCCCTCCGACAGTGCGACGCTCCCTCAGTACCGCACCTCTGACAGTGCGGCACTCCCTCAGTACCGCCCCTCCGACAGTGCAGCGCTCCGTCAGTAATGCCCCTCCGACAGTGCGACGCTCCCTCAGTACTGCCCCATCCACAGTGCGGCGCTCCCTCAGTACCGCCCCTCCGACAGTGCGGCGCTCCCTCAGTACTGCCCCTCCGACAGTGCGGCGCTCCCTCAGTACCGCCCCTCCGACAGTGCGGCGCTCCCTCAGTACTGCCCCTCCGACAGTGCAGCGCTCCGTCAGTAATGGCCCTCCGACAGTGCGACGCTCCCTCAGTACTGCCCCATCCACAGTGCGGCGCTCCCTCAGTACTGCCCCTCCGACAGTGCGGCGCTCCCTCAGTACCGCCCCTCCGACAGTGCGGCGCTCCCTCAGTACTGCCCCTCCGACAGTGCAGCGCTCCGTCAGTAATGCCCCTCCGACAGTGCGGCGCTCCCTCAGTACCGACCCTCTGACAGTGCGGCGCTCCCTCAGTACTGCCACTCTGACAGTGCGGCGCTCCCTCAGTACTGCCCCTCCGACAGTGCGACGCTCCCTCAGTACTACCCCTCCGACAGTGTGGCGCTCCCTCAATACTGACCCTCCGACAGTGCGACGCTCCCTCAGTACTGCCCCTCCGACAGTGCAACACTCCCTCAGTACTGCCCCTCTGAAAGTGCGGCGCTCCCTCAGTATTGCCCCTCCGACAGTGCGGCGCTCCCTCAGTACTGCCCCTCCGACAGTGCGACGCTCCCTCAGTACTGCCCCTCCGACAGTGCGACGCTCCCTCAGTACTGCCCCTCCGACAGTGCGACATTCCCTCAGTACTGCCCCTCTGACAGTGCGACGCTCCCTCAGTACCTCCCCTCCGACAGTGTGGCACTCCCTCCGTACTGCCCTTCCGACAGTGCGACGCTCCCTCAGTAGCACCCCTCTGACAGTGCGGCACTCCCTCAGTACCGCCCCTCCGACAGTGCGGCGCTCCCTCAGTACTGACCCTCCGATAGTGCGGCGCTACCTCAGCACTGCCCCTCCGACACTGCGGCGCTCCTTCAGTACCGCCCCTCCGACAGTGCGGCCCTCCCTCAGTACTGACCCTCCGACAGTGCGATGCTCCCTCAGTACTGCCCCTCCGACAGTGCGGCGCTCCCTCCGTACTGCCCCTCCGACAGTGCGACTCTCCCTCAGTACTGCTCCTCCGATAGTGCGGCACTCCCTCAGTACTGCCCCTCCGACAGTGCGGCGCACCCTCAGTACTGCCCCGCCGACAGTGCGACACTCCCTCAGTACTGCCCCTCCGACAGTGCGGCGCTCCCTCAGTACTGCCCCTCCGACAGTGCGACGCTCCCTCAGTACTGCCCCTCCGACAGTGCGACGCTCCCTCAGTACTGCCCCTCCGACAGTGCGACGCCCCCTCAGTACTGCCCCTCCGACAGTGCGACATTCCCTCAGTACTGCCCCTCTGACAGTGCGACGCTCCCTCAGTACCTCCCCTCCGACAGTGTGGCACTCCCTCAGTACTGTCCTTCCGACAGTGCGACGCTCCCTCAGTAGCACCCCTCTGACAGTGCGGCACTCCCTCAGTACCGCCCCTCCGACAGTGCGGCGCTCCCTCAGTACTGACCCTCCAATAGTGCGGCGCTCCCTCAGCACTGCCCCTCTGACACTGCGGCGCTCCTTCAGTACCGCCCCTCCGACAGTGCGGCCCTCCCTCAGTACTGACCCTCCGACAGTGCGATGCTCCCTCAGTACTGCCCCTCCGACAGTGCGACGCCCCCTCAGTACCGCCCGTCTGACAGTGCGACGCTCCCTCAATACTGCCCCTCCGACAGTGCGGTGCTCCCTCAGTAATGCCCTCTGACAGTGCTGCGCTCCCTCAGTACTGCCCCTCCGAATGTGCGGCGCTCACTCAGTACTGCCCCTCCGACATTGCGGCGCTCCCTCAGTACTGCCCCTCCGATAGTGTGGCACTCCCTCAGTACTGCCCCTCCGACAGTGCGGCGCTCCCTCAGTACTGCCCCTCTGACACTGCGGCACTCCCTCAGTACTGCCCCTCCGACAGTGCGGCGCTCCCTCAGTACTGCCCCTCCGACAGTACTGCGCTCCCTCAGTACTGACCCTCCGACAGTGCAGCGCTCCCTCAGTACTGCCCCTCCGACAGTGCGGCGCTCCCTCAGTACTGCCCCTCCGACAGTGCGGTGCTCCCTCTGTACCGCCCCTCCGACAGTGCAGCGATCCCTCAGTACTGCCCCTCCGACAGTGCGACGCTCCCTCAGTACCGCCCCGTCCACAGTGCGGCGCTCCCTCAGTACCGCCCCTCCGACAGTGCGGCGCTCCCTCAGTACTGCCCCTCCGACAGTGCGGCGCTCCCTCAGTACCGAACCTCCGACAGTGTGGCGCTCCCTCAGTACTGCCACTCCGACAGTGCGACGCTCCCTCAGTACTGCCCCTCCGACAGTGCGGCGCTCCCTCAGTACTGCCCCTCCGACAGTGCGGCGCTCCCTCAGTACTGCCCCTCCGACAGTGCGGCGCTTCCTCAGTACTGCCCCTCCGACAGTGCGACGCTCCCTCAGTACTACCCCTCCGACAGTGTGTTGCTTCCTCAATTCTGACCCTCCGACAGTGCAGCGCTCCCTCAGTACTGACCCTCCGATAGTGCGGCCCTCCCTTAGTACTGACCCTCCGACAGTGCGATGCTCCCTCAGTACTGCCCCTCCGACAGTGCGGCGCTCCCTCAGTACCGCCCCTCCGACAGTGCGACGCTCCCTCAGTACCGCACCTCTGACAGTGCGGCACTCCCTCAGTACCGCCCCTCCGACAGTGCAGCGCTCCGTCAGTAATGCCCCTCCGACAGTGCGACGCTCCCTCAGTACTGCCCCATCCACAGTGCGACGCTCCCTCAGTACTGCCCCTCCGACAGTGCGGCCCTCCCTCAGTACTGCCCCATCCACAGTGCGGCGCTCCCTCAGTACCGCCCCTCCGACAGTGCGGCGCTCCCTCAGTACTGCCCCTCCGACAGTGCGGCGCTCCCTCAGTACCGCCCCTCCGACAGTGCGACGCTCCCTCAGTACTGCCCCATCCACAGTGCGGCGCTCCCTCAGTACCGCCCCTCCGACAGTGCGGCGCTCCCTCAGTACCGACCCTCTGACAGTGCGGCGCTCCCTCAGTACTGCCACTCTGACAGTGCGGCGCTCCCTCAGTACTGCCCCTCCGACAGTGCGACGCTCCCTCAGTACTACCCCTCCGACAGTGTGGCGCTCCCTCAATACTGACCCTCCGACAGTGCGACGCTCCCTCAGTACTGCCCCTCCGACAGTGCAACACTCCCTCAGTACTGCCCCTCTGAAAGTGCGGCGCTCCCTCAGTATTGCCCCTCCGACAGTGCGGCGCTCCCTCAGTACTGCCCCTCCGACAGTGCGACGCTCCCTCAGTACTGCCCCTCCGACAGTGCGACGCTCCCTCAGTACTGCCCCTCCGACAGTGCGACATTCCCTCAGTACTGCCCCTCTGACAGTGCGACGCTCCCTCAGTACCTCCCCTCCGACAGTGTGGCACTCCCTCCGTACTGCCCTTCCGACAGTGCGACGCTCCCTCAGTAGCACCCCTCTGACAGTGCGGCACTCCCTCAGTACCGCCCCTCCGACAGTGCGGCGCTCCCTCAGTACTGACCCTCCGATAGTGCGGCGCTACCTCAGCACTGCCCCTCCGACACTGCGGCGCTCCTTCAGTACCGCCCCTCCGACAGTGCGGCCCTCCCTCAGTACTGACCCTCCGACAGTGCGATGCTCCCTCAGTACTGCCCCTCCGACAGTGAGACGCCCCCTCAGTACCGCCCGTCTGACAGTGCGATGCTCCCTCAGTACTGTGCCTCCGACAGTGCGGCGCTCTCTCAGTACTGCCCTCTGACAGTGCTGCGCTCCCTCAGTACTGCCCCTCCGAATGTGCGGCGCTCCCTCAGTACTGCCCCTCCGACAGTGCGGCGCTCCCTCCGTACTGCCCCTCCGATAGTGTGGCACTGCCTCAGTACTGCCCCTCCGACAGTGCGACTCTCCCTCAGTACTGCCCCTCCGACAGTGCGGCGCTCCCTCAGTACTGCCCCTCCGACAGTGCGGCGCTCCCTCAGTACTGCCCCTCTGACAGTGCGGCGCTCCCTCAGTACTGCCCCTCCGATAGTGCGGCGCTCCCTCAGTACTGCCCCTCTGACACTGCGGCACTCCTTCAGTACTGCCCCTCCGACAGTACTGCGCTCCCTCAGTACTGACCCTCCGACAGTGCAGCGCTCCCTCAGTACTGCCCCTCCGACAGTGCAGCGCTCCCTCAGTACTGCCCCTCCGACAGTGCGGTGCTCCCTCAGTACCGCCCCTCTGACAGTGCAGCGCTCCCTCAGTACCGCCCCTCCGACAGTGCAGCGCTCCCTCAGTACTGCCCCTCCGACAGTGCGGTGCTCCCTCAGTACCGCCCCTCTGACAGTGCAGCGCTCCCTCAGTACCGCCCCTCCGACAGTGCAGCGCTCCCTCAGTACTGCCCCTCCGACAGTGCGATGCTCCCTCAGTACCGCCCCGTCCACAGTGCGGCGCTCCCTCAGTACCGCCCCTCCGACAGTGCGGCGCTCCCTCAGTACTGCCCCTCCGACAGTGCGGCGCTCCCTCAGTACCGAACCTCCGACAGTGTGGCGCTCCCTCAGTACTGCCCCTCCGACAGTGCGACGCTCCCTCAGTACTGCCCCTCCGACAGTGCGGCGCTCCCTCAGTACTGACCCTCCAATAGTGCGGCGCTCCCTCAGCACTGCCCCTCTGACACTGCGGCGCTCCTTCAGTACCGCCCCTCCGACAGTGCGGCCCTCCCTCAGTACTGACCCTCCGACAGTGCGATGCTCCCTCAGGACTGCCCCTCCGACAGTGCGACGCCCCCTCAGTACCGCCCGTCTGACAGTGCGACGCTCCCTCAATACTGCCCCTCCGACAGTGCGGTGCTCACTCAGTAATGCCCTCTGACAGTGCTGCGCTCGCTCAGTACTGCCCCTCCGAATGTGCGGCGCTCACTCAGTACTGCCCCTCCGACAGTGCGGCGCTCCCTCAGTACTGCCCCTCCGATAGTGTGGCACTCCCTCAGTACTGCCCCTCCGACAGTGCGACTCTCCCTCAGTACTGCCCCTCCGACAGTGCGGCGCTCCCTCAGTACTGCCCCTCCGACAGTGCGGCGCTCCCTCAGTACTGCCCCTCTGACAGTGCGGCGCTCCCTCAGTACTGCCCCTCCGACAGTGCGGCGCTCCATCAGTACTGCCCCTCTGACACTGCGGCACTCCCTCAGTACTGCCCCTCCGACAGTGCGGTGCTCCCTCAGTACTGCCCCTCCGACAGTACTGCGCTCCCTCAGTACTGACCCTCCGACAGTGCAGCGCTCCCTCAGTACTGCCCCTCCGACAGTGCAGCGCTCCCTCAGTACTGCCCCTCCGACAGTGCGGTGCTCCCTCTGTACCGCCCCTCTGACAGTGCAGCGCTCCCTCAGTACCGCCCCTCCGACAGTGCAGCACTCCCTCAGTACTGCCCCTCCGACAGTGCGACGCTCCCTCAGTACCGCCCCGTCCACAGTGCGGCGCTCCCTCAGTACCGCCCCTCCGACAGAGCGGCGCTCCCTCAGTACCGAACCTCCGACAGTGTGGCGCTCCCTCAGTACTGCCCCTCCGACAGTGCGGCGCTCCCTCAGTACTGCCCCTCCGACAGTGCGGCGCTCCCTCAGTACCGAACCTCCGACAGTGTGGCGCTCCCTCAGTACTGCCCCTCCGACAGTGCGACGCTCCCTCAGTACTGCCCCTCCGACAGTGCGGCGCTCCCTCAGTACTGCCCCTCCGACAGTGCGGCGCTCCCTCAGTACTGCCCCTCCGACAGTGCGGCGCTTCCTCAGTACTGCCCCTCCGACAGTGCGACGCTCGCTCAGTTCTACCCCTCCGACAGTGTGTTGCTTCCTCAATTCTGACCCTCCGACAGTGCAGCGCTCCCTCAGTACTGACCCTCCGATAGTGCGGCCCTCCCTTAGTACTGACCCTCCGACAGTGCGATGCTCCCTCAGTACTGCCCCTCCGACAGTGCGGCGCTCCCTCAGTACCGCCCCTCCGACAGTGCGACGCTCCCTCAGTACCGCACCTCTGACAGTGCGGCACTCCCTCAGTACCGCCCCTCCGACAGTGCAGCGCTCCGTCAGTAATGCCCCTCCGACAGTGCGACGCTCCCTCAGTACTGCCCCATCCACAGTGCGGCGCTCCCTCAGTACCGCCCCTCCGACAGTGCGGCGCTCCCTCAGTACTGCCCCTCCGACAGTGCGGCGCTCCCTCAGTACCGACCCTCTGACAGTGCGGCGCTCCCTCAGTACTGCCACTCTGACAGTGCGGCGCTCCTTCAGTACTGCCCCTCCGACAGTGCGACGCTCCCTCAGTACTACCCCTCCGACAGTGTGGCGCTCCCTCAATACTGACCCTCCGACAGTGCGACGCTCCCTCAGTACTGCCCCTCTGACAGTGCAACACTCCCTCAGTACTGCCCCTCTGAAAGTGCGGCGCTCCCTCAGTACTGCCCCTCCGACAGTGCGGCGCTCCCTCAGTACTGCCCCTCCGACAGTGCGACGCTCCCTCAGTACTGCCCCTCCGACAGTGCGACGCTCCCTCAGTACTGCCCCTCCGACAGTGCGACATTCCCTCAGTACTGCCCCTCCGACAGTGAGACGCCCCCTCAGTACCGCCCGTCTGACAGTGCGATGCTCCCTCAGTACTGTGCCTCCGACAGTGCGGCGCTCTCTCAGTACTGCCCTCTGACAGTGCTGCGCTCCCTCAGTACTGCCCCTCCGAATGTGCGGCGCTCCCTCAGTACTGCCCCTCCGACAGTGCGGCGCTCCCTCCGTACTGCCCCTCCGATAGTGTGGCACTGCCTCAGTACTGCCCCTCCGACAGTGCGACTCTCCCTCAGTACTGCCCCTCCGACAGTGCGACTCTCCCTCAGTACTGCCCCTCCGACAGTGCGGCGCTCCCTCAGTACTGCCCCTCCGACAGTGCGGCGCTCCCTCAGTACTGCCCCTCTGACAGTGCGGCGCTCCCTCAGTACTGCCCCTCCGATAGTGCGGCGCTCCCTCAGTACTGCCCCTCTGACACTGCGGCACTCCTTCAGTACTGCCCCTCCGACAGTACTGCGCTCCCTCAGTACTGACCCTCCGACAGTGCAGCGCTCCCTCAGTACTGACCCTCCGACAGTGCAGCGCTCCCTCAGTACTGCCTCTCCGACAGTGCGGTGCTCCCTCAGTACCGCCCCTCTGACAGTGCAGCGCTCCCTCAGTACCGCCCCTCCGACAGTGCAGCGCTCCCTCAGTACTGCCCCTCCGACAGTGCGGTGCTCCCTCAGTACCGCCCCTCTGACAGTGCAGCGCTCCCTCAGTACCGCCCCTCCGACAGTGCAGCGCTCCCTCAGTACTGCCCCTCCGACTGTGCGATGCTCCCTCAGTACCGCCCCGTCCACAGTGCGGCGCTCCCTCAGTACCGCCCCTCCGACAGTGCGGCGCTCCCTCAGTACTGCCCCTCCGACAGTGCGGCGCTCCCTTAGTACCGAACCTCCGACAGTGTGGCGCTCCCTCAGTACTGCCCCTCCGACAGTGCGACGCTCCCTCAGTACTGCCCCTCCGACAGTGCGGCGCTCCCTCAGTACTGACCCTCCGACAGTGTGGCGCTCCCTCAGTACTGACCCTCCGACAGTGCGATGCACCCTCAGGACTGCCCCTCCGACAGTGCGACGCCCCCTCAGTACCGCCCGTCTGACAGTGCGATGCTCCCTCAATACTGCCCCTCCGACAGTGCGACGCCCCCTCAGTACCGCCCGTCTGACAGTGCGATGCTCCCTCAGTACTGCCCCTCCGACAGTGCGGTGCTCCCTCAGTAATGCCCTCTGACAGTGCTGCGCTCCCTCAGTACTGCCCCTCCGAATGTGCGGCGCTCACTCAGTACTGCCCCTCCGACAGTGCGGCGCTCCCTCAGTACTGCCCCTCCGATAGTGTGGCACTCCCTCAGTACTGCCCCTCCGACAGTGCGACTCTCCCTCAGTACTGCCCCTCCGACAGTGCGGCGCTCCCTCAGTACTGCCCCTCCGACAGTGCGGCGCTCCCTCAGTACTGCCCCTCTGACAGTGCGGCGCTCCCTCAGTACTGCCCCTCCGACAGTGCGGCGCTCCCTCAGTACTGCCCCTCTGACACTGCGGCACTCCCTCAGTACTGCCCCTCCGACAGTGCGGTGCTCCCTCAGTACTGCCCCTCCGACAGTACTGCGCTCCCTCAGTACTGACCCTCCGACAGTGCAGCGCTCCCTCAGTACTGCCCCTCCGACAGTGCAGCGCTCCCTCAGTACTGCCCCTCCGACAGTGCGGTGCTCCCTCTGTACCGCCCCTCTGACAGTGCAGCGCTCCCTCAGTACCGCCCCTCCGACAGTGCAGCGCTCCCTCAGTACTGCCCCTCCGACAGTGCGACGCTCCCTCAGTACCGCCCCGTCCACAGTGCGGCGCTCCCTCAGTACCGCCCCTCCGACAGTGCGGCGCTCCCTCAGTACTGCCCCTCCGACAGTGCGGCGCTCCCTCAGTACCGAACCTCCGACAGTGTGGCGCTCCCTCAGTACTGCCCCTCCGACAGTGCGACGCTCCCTCAGTACTGCCCCTCCGACAGTGCGGCGCTCCCTCAGTACTGCCCCTCCGACAGTGCGGCGCTCCCTCAGTACTGCCCCTCCGACAGTGCGGCGCTTCCTCAGTACTGCCCCTCCGACAGTGCGACGCTCGCTCAGTTCTACCCCTCCGACAGTGTGTTGCTTCCTCAATTCTGACCCTCCGACAGTGCAGCGCTCCCTCAGTACTGACCCTCCGATAGTGCGGCCCTCCCTTAGTACTGACCCTCCGACAGTGCGATGCTCCCTCAGTACTGCCCCTCCGACAGTGCGGCGCTCCCTCAGTACCGCCCCTCCGACAGTGCGACGCTCCCTCAGTACCGCACCTCTGACAGTGCGGCACTCCCTCAGTACCGCCCCTCCGACAGTGCAGCGCTCCGTCAGTAATGCCCCTCCGACAGTGCGACGCTCCCTCAGTACTGCCCCATCCACAGTGCGGCGCTCCCTCAGTACCGCCCCTCCGACAGTGCGGCGCTCCCTCAGTACTGCCCCTCCGACAGTGCGGCGCTCCCTCAGTACCGACCCTCTGACACTGCGGCGCTCCTTCAGTACTGCCCCTCTGACAGTGCGGCACTCCCTCAGTACTGCCCCTCCGACAGTGCGACGCTCCCTCAGTACTGCCCCTCTGAAAGTGCGGCGCTCCCTCAGTACTGCCCCTCCGACAGTGCGGCGCTCCCTCAGTACTGCCCCTCCGACAGTGCGACGCTCCCTCAGTACTGCCCCTCCGACAGTGCGACGCTCCCTCAGTACTGCCCCTCCGACAGTGTGGCACTCCCTCCGTACTGCCATTCCGACAGTGCGACGCTCCCTCAGTAGCAACCCTCTGACAGTGCGGCACTCCCTCAGTACCGCCCCTCCGACAGTGCGGCGCTCCCTCAGTACTGCCCCTCCGACAGTGCGACGCTCCCTCAGTACTGCCCCTCCGACAGTGCGACGCTCCCTCAGTACTGCCCCTCCGACAGTGTGGCACTCCCTCCGTACTGCCATTCCGACAGTGCGACGCTCCCTCAGTAGCAACCCTCTGACAGTGCGGCACTCCCTCAGTACCGCCCCTCCGACAGTGCGGCGCTACCTCAGCACTGCCCCTCCGACAGTGCGGCCCTCCCTCAGTACTGACCCTCCGACAGTGCGATGCTCCCTCAGTACTACCCCTCCGACAGTGTGGCGCTCCCTCAGTACTGCCCCTCCGACAGTGCGACGCTCCCTCAGTACTGCCCCTCCGACAGTGCGACGCTCCCTCAGTACTACCCCTCCGACAGTGTGGCGCTCCCTCAATACTGACCCTCCGACAGTGCGACGCTCCCTCAGTACTGCCCCTCTGACAGTGCAACACTCCCTCAGTACTGCCCCTCTGAAAGTGCGGCGCTCCCTCAGTACTGCCCCTCCGACAGTGCGGCGCTCCCTCAGTACTGCCCCTCCGACAGTGCGACGCTCCCTCAGTACTGCCCCTCCGACAGTGCGGCGCTCCCTCAGTACCGCCCCTCCGACAGTGCGACGCTCCCTCAGTACCGCACCTCTGACAGTGCGGCACTCCCTCAGTACCGCCCCTCCGACAGTGCAGCGCTCCGTCAGTAATGCCCCTCCGACAGTGCGACGCTCCCTCAGTACTGCCCCATCCACAGTGCGGCGCTCCCTCAGTACCGCCCCTCCGACAGTGCGGCGCTCCCTCAGTACTGCCCCTCCGACAGTGCGGCGCTCCCTCAGTACCGACCCTCTGACACTGCGGCGCTCCTTCAGTACTGCCCCTCTGACAGTGCGGCACTCCCTCAGTACTGCCCCTCCGACAGTGCGACGCTCCCTCAGTACTGCCCCTCTGAAAGTGCGGCGCTCCCTCAGTACTGCCCCTCCGACAGTGCGGCGCTCCCTCAGTACTGCCCCTCCGACAGTGTGGCGCTCCCTCAATACTGACCCTCCGACAGTGCGACGCTCCCTCAGTACTGCCCCTCTGACAGTGCAACACTCCCTCAGTACTGCCCCTCTGAAAGTGCGGCGCTCCCTCAGTACTGCCCCTCCGACAGTGCGGCGCTCCCTCAGTACTGCCCCTCCGACAGTGCGACGCTCCCTCAGTACTGCCCCTCCGACAGTGCGACGCTCCCTCAGTACTGCCCCTCCGACAGTGCGACATTCCCTCAGTACTGCCCCTCCGACAGTGAGACGCCCCCTCAGTACCGCCCGTCTGACAGTGCGATGCTCCCTCAGTACTGTGCCTCCGACAGTGCGGCGCTCTCTCAGTACTGCCCTCTGACAGTGCTGCGCTCCCTCAGTACTGCCCCTCCGAATGTGCGGCGCTCCCTCAGTACTGCCCCTCCGACAGTGCGGCGCTCCCTCCGTACTGCCCCTCCGATAGTGTGGCACTGCCTCAGTACTGCCCCTCCGACAGTGCGACTCTCCCTCAGTACTGCCCCTCCGACAGTGCGACTCTCCCTCAGTACTGCCCCTCCGACAGTGCGGCGCTCCCTCAGTACTGCCCCTCCGACAGTGCGGCGCTCCCTCAGTACTGCCCCTCTGACAGTGCGGCGCTCCCTCAGTACTGCCCCTCCGATAGTGCGGCGCTCCCTCAGTACTGCCCCTCTGACACTGCGGCACTCCTTCAGTACTGCCCCTCCGACAGTACTGCGCTCCCTCAGTACTGACCCTCCGACAGTGCAGCGCTCCCTCAGTACTGACCCTCCGACAGTGCAGCGCTCCCTCAGTACTGCCCCTCCGACAGTGCGGTGCTCCCTCAGTACCGCCCCTCTGACAGTGCAGCGCTCCCTCAGTACCGCCCCTCCGACAGTGCAGCGCTCCCTCAGTACTGCCCCTCCGACAGTGCGGTGCTCCCTCAGTACCGCCCCTCTGACAGTGCAGCGCTCCCTCAGTACCGCCCCTCCGACAGTGCAGCGCTCCCTCAGTACTGCCCCTCCGACAGTGCGATGCTCCCTCAGTACCGCCCCGTCCACAGTGCGGCGCTCCCTCAGTACCCCGCCCCTCCGACAGTGCGGCGCTCCCTCAGTACTGCCCCTCCGACAGTGCGGCGCTCCCTCAGTACCGAACCTCCGACAGTGTGGCGCTCCCTCAGTACTGCCCCTCCGACAGTGCGACGCTCCCTCAGTACTGCCCCTCCGACAGTGCGGCGCTCCCTCAGTACTGACCCTCCAATAGTGCGGCGCTCCCTCAGCACTGCCCCTCTGACACTGCGGCGCTCCTTCAGTACCGCCCCTCCGACAGTGCGGCCCTCCCTCAGTACTGACCCTCCGACAGTGCGATGCACCCTCAGGACTGCCCCTCCGACAGTGCGACGCCCCCTCAGTACCGCCCGTCTGACAGTGCGATGCTCCCTCAATACTGCCCCTCCGACAGTGCGGTGCTCCCTCAGTAATGCCCTCTGACAGTGCTGCGCTCCCTCAGTACTGCCCCTCCGAATGTGCGGCGCTCACTCAGTACTGCCCCTCCGACAGTGCGGCGCTCCCTCAGTACTGCCCCTCCGATAGTGTGGCACTCCCTCAGTACTGCCCCTCCGACAGTGCGACTCTGCCTCAGTACTGCCCCTCCGACAGTGCGGCGCTCCCTCAGTACTGCCCCTCCGACAGTGCGGCGCTCCCTCAGTACTGCCCCTCTGACAGTGCGGCGCTCCCTCAGTACTGCCCCTCCGACAGTGCGGCGCTCCCTCAGTACTGCCCCTCTGACACTGCGGCACTCCCTCAGTACTGCCCCTCCGACAGTGCGGTGCTCCCTCAGTACTGCCCCTCCGACAGTACTGCGCTCCCTCAGTACTGACCCTCCGACAGTGCAGCGCTCCCTCAGTACTGCCCCTCCGACAGTGCAGCGCTCCCTCAGTACTGCCCCTCCGACAGTGCGGTGCTCCCTCTGTACCGCCCCTCTGACAGTGCAGCGCTCCCTCAGTACCGCCCCTCCGACAGTGCAGCGCTCCCTCAGTACTGCCCCTCCGACAGTGCGACGCTCCCTCAGTACCGCCCCGTCCACAGTGCGGCGCTCCCTCAGTACCGCCCCTCCGACAGTGCGGCGCTCCCTCAGTACTGCCCCTCCGACAGTGCGGCGCTCCCTCAGTACCGAACCTCCGACAGTGTGGCGCTCCCTCAGTACTGCCCCTCCGACAGTGCGACGCTCCCTCAGTACTGCCCCTCCGACAGTGCGGCGCTCCCTCAGTACTGCCCCTCCGACAGTGCGGCGCTCCCTCAGTACTGCCCCTCCGACAGTGCGGCGCTTCCTCAGTACTGCCCCTCCGACAGTGCGACGCTCGCTCAGTTCTACCCCTCCGACAGTGTGTTGCTTCCTCAATTCTGACCCTCCGACAGTGCGATGCTCCCTCAGTACTGCCCCTCCGACAGTGCGGCGCTCCCTCAGTACCGCCCCTCCGACAGTGCGACGCTCCCTCAGTACCGCACCTCTGACAGTGCGGCACTCCCTCAGTACCGCCCCTCCGACAGTGCAGCGCTCCGTCAGTAATGCCCCTCCGACAGTGTGACGCTCCCTCAGTACTGCCCCATCCACAGTGCGGCGCTCCCTCAGTACCGCCCCTCCGACAGTGCGGCGCTCCCTCAGTACTGCCCCTCCGACAGTGCGGCGCTCCCTCAGTACCGACCCTCTGACAGTGCGGCGCTCCCTCAGTACTGCCACTCTGACAGTGCGGCGCTCCTTCAGTACTGCCCCTCTGACAGTGCGGCGCTCCCTCAGTACTGCCACTCTGACAGTGCGACGCTCCCTCAGTACTACCCCTCCGACAGTGTGGCGCTCCCTCAATACTGACCCTCCGAAAGTGCAACACTCCCTCAGTACTGCCCCTCTGAAAGTGCGGCGCTCCCTCAGTACTGCCCCTCCGACAGTGCGGCGCTCCCTCAGTACTGCCCCTCCGACAGTGCGACGCTCCCTCAGTACTGCCCCTCCGACAGTGCGACGCTCCCTCAGTACTGCCCCTCCGACAGTGCGACATTCCCTCAGTACTGCCCCTCTGACAGTGCGACGCTCCCTCAGTATCTCCCCTCCGACAGTGTGGCACTCCCTCCGTACTGCCATTCCGACAGTGCGACGCTCCCTCAGTAGCAACCCTCTGACAGTGCGGCACTCCCTCAGTACCGCCCCTCCGACAGTGCGGCGCTCCCTCAGTACTGACCCTCCGATAGTGCGGCGCTCCCTCAGTACTGCCCCTCCGACAGTGCGGCCCTCCCTCAGTACTGACCCTCCGACAGTGCGATGCTCCCTCAGTACTGCCCCTCCGACAGTGCGACGCCCCCTCAGTACCGCCCGTCTGACAGTGCGATGCTCCCTCAGTACTGCGCCTCCGACAGTGCGGCGCTCCCTCAGTACTGCCCTCTGACAGAGCTGCGCTCCCTCAGTACTGCCCCTCCGAATGTGCGGCGCTCCCGCAGTACTGCCCCTCCGACAGTGCGGCGCTCCCTCCGTACTGCCCCTCCGATAGTGTGGCACTGCCTCAGTACTGCCCCTCCGACAGTGCGACTCTCCCTCAGTACTGCCCCTCCGACAGTGCGGCGCTCCCTCAGTACTGCCCTTCCGACAGTGCGACGCTCCCTCAGTAGCACCCCTCTGACAGTGCGGCACTCCCTCAGTACCGCCCCTCCGACAGTGCGGCGCTCCCTCAGTACTGACCCTCCGATAGTGCGGCGCTACCTCAGCACTGCCCCTCCGACACTGCGGCGCTCCTTCAGTACCGCCCCTCCGACAGTGCGACGCCCCCTCAGTACCGCCCGTCTGACAGTGCGATGCTCCCTCAGTACTGCGCCTCCGACAGTGCGGCGCTCCCTCAGTACTGCCCTCTGACAGTGCTGCGCTCCCTCAGTACTGCCCCTCCGAATGTGCGGCGCTCCCTCAGTACTGCCCCTCCGACAGTGCGGCGCTCCCTCCGTACTGCCCCTCCGATAGTGTGGCACTGCCTCAGTACTGCCCCTCCGACAGTGCGACTCTCCCTCAGTACTGCCCCTCCGACAGTGCGGCGCTCCCTCAGTACTGCCCCTCCGACAGTGCGGCGCTCCCTCAGTACTCCCCCTCTGACAGTGAGGCGCTCCCTCAGTACTGCCCCTCCGATAGTGCGGCGCTCCCTCAGTACTGCCCCTCTGACACTGCGGCACTCCATCAGTACTGCCCCTCCGACAGTACTGCGCTCCCTCAGTACTGACCCTACGACAGTGCAGCGCTCCCTCAGTACTGCCCCTCCGACAGTGCAGCGCTCCCTCAGTACTGCCCCTCCGACAGTGCGGTGCTCCCTCAGTACCGCCCCTCTGACAGTGCAGCGCTCCCTCAGTACCGCCCCTCCGACAGTGCAGCGCTCCCTCAGTACTGCCCCTCCGACAGTGCGATGCTCCCTCAGTACCGCCCCGTCCACAGTGCGGCGCTCCCTCAGTACCGCCCCTCCGACAGTGCGGCGCTCCCTCAGTACTGCCCCTCCGACAGTGCGGCGCTCCCTCAGTACCGAACCTCCGACAGTGTGGCGCTCCCTCAGTACTGCCCCTCCGACAGTGCGGCGCTCCCTCAGTACTGCCCCTCCGACAGTGCGGCGCTCCCTCAGTACTGCCCCTCCGACAGTGCGGCGCTCCCTCAGTACTGCCCCTCCGAAAGTGCGGCGCTTCCTCAGTACTGCCCCTCCGACAGTGCGACGCTCCCTCAGTACTACCCCTCCGACAGTGTGGCGCTTCCTCAATTCTGACCCTCCGACAGTGCAGCGCTCCCTCAGTACTGACCCTCCGATAGTGCGGCGCTCCCTCAGCACTGCCCCTCCGACACTGCGGCGCTCCCTCAGTACCGCCCCTCCGACAGTGCGGCCCTTCCTCAGTACTGACCCTCCGACAGTGCGATGCTCCCTCAGTACTGCCCCTCCGACAGTGCGGCGCTCCCTCAGTACCGCCCCTCCGACAGTGCGACACTCCCTCAGTACCGCACCTCTGACAGTGCGGCACTCCCTCAGTACCGCCCCTCCGACAGTGCAGCGCTCCATCAGTAATGCCCCTCCGACAGTGCGACGCTCCCTCAGTACTGCCCCATCCACAGTGTGGCGCTCCCTCAGTACCGCCCCTCCGACAGTGCGGCGCTCCCTCAGTACTGCCCCTCCGACAGTGTGGCGCTCCCTCAGTACCAACCCTCTGACAGTGCGGCGCTCCATCAGTACTGCCCCTCTGACAGTGCGGCGCTCCCTCAGTACTGCCCCTCCGACAGTGCGACGCTCCCTCAGTACTACCACTCCGACAGTGTGGCGCTCCCTCAATACTGACCCTCCGACAGTGCGACGCTCCCTCAGTACTGCCCCTCCGACAGTGCAACACTCCCTCAGTACTGCCCCTCTGACAGTGCGACGCTCCCTCAGTACCTCCCCTCCGACAGTGTGGCGCTCCCTCAGTACTGCCCCTCCGACAGTGCGACGCTCCCTCAGTAGCACCCATCTGACAATGCGGCACTCCCTCAGCACCGCCCCTCCGACAGTGCCGCGCTCCCTCAGTACTGACCCTCCGATACTGCGGCGCTCCCTCAGCACTGCCCCTCCGACACTGCGGCGCTCCCTCAGTACTGCCCCTCCGACAGTGCGACGCTCCCTCAGTACCGCCCCTCTGACAGTGCGACGCTCCCTCAGTACTGCCCCTCCGACAGTGCAGCGCTCCCTCAGTACTGACCCTCCGACAGTGCGGTGCTCCCTCAGTACTGCCCCTCCGACAGTGCAGCGCCCCCTCAGTACCGCCCCTCCAACAGTGCGACGCCCCTTCAGTACCGCCCCTCTGACAGCGCGAACTCCCTCAGTACTGCCCCTCCGACAGTGCGGCGCTCCCTCAGTAGTGCCCCTCCGACAGTGCGGTGCTCCCTCAGTACTGCCCCTCCGACAGTGCGGCGCTCCCTCAGTACTGCCCCTCCGACAGTTGCGGCGCTCCCTCACTACTGCCCCTCCGACAGTGCGGCGCTCCCTCAGTACTGCCCCTCCGACAGTGCGGTGCTCCCTCAGTACTGCCCCTCCGACAGTGCGGCGCTCCCTCAGTACTGCTCCTCTGACAGTGCGGCGCTCCCTCAGTACTGCCCCTCCGACAGTGCGGCCCTCCCTCAATACTGCCCCTCCGACAGTGCGGCGCTCCCTCAGTACTGCCCCTCCGACAGTGCGGCGCTCCCTCAGTACTGCCCCTCCGAAAGTGCGGCGCTCCCTCAGTACTGCCCCTCCGACAGTGCGGCGCTCCCTCAGCACTGCCCCTCCGACAGTGCGGCGCTCCCTCAGTACTGCCCCTCCGACAGTGCGGCACTCCCTCAGTACTGCCCCTCCGACAGAGCGGCACTCCCTCAGTACTGCCCCTCCGACAGTGCGGCGCTCCCTCAGTACTGCCCCTCCGACAGTGCGGCACTCCCTCAGCACTGCCCCTCCGACAGTGCGGCCCTCCCTCAGTACTGACCCTCCGACAGTGCGATGCTCCCTCAGTACTGCCCCTCCGACAGTGCGGCGCTCCCTCAGTACCGCCCCTCCGACAGTGCGACGCTCCCTTAGTACCGCACCTCTGACAGTGCGGCACTCCCTCAGTACCGCCCCTCCGACAGTGCGACGCTCCCTCAGTACTGCCCCATCCACAGTGCGGCGCTCCCTCAGTACCGCGCCTCCGACAGTGCGGCGCTCCCTCAGTACTGCCCCTCCGACAGTGCGGCGCTCCCTCAGTACCAACCCTCTGACAGTGCGGCGCTCCCTCAGTACTGCCCCTCTGACAGTGCGGCGCTCCCTCAGTACTGCCCCTCCGACAGTGCGACGCTCCCTCAGTACTACCCCTCCGACAGTGTGGCGCTCCCTCAATACTGACCCTCCGACAGTGCGACGCTCCCTCAGTACTGCCCCTCCGACAGTGCAACACTCCCTCAGTACTGCCCCTCTGACAGTGCGACGCTCCCTCAGTACCTCCCCTCCGACAGTGTGGCGCTCCCTCAGTACTGCCCCTCCGACAGTGCGACGCTCCTTCAGTAGCACCCCTCTGACAGTGCGGCACTCCCTCAGCACCGCCCCTCCGACAGTGCCGCGCTCCCTCAGTACTGACCCTCCGACACTGCGGCGCTCCCTCAGTACCCCCCCTAAGACAGTGCGATGCTCCCTCAGTACTGCCCCTCTGACAGTGCGACGCACCCTCAGTACCGCCCCTCTGACAGTGCGGCACTCCCTCAGTACTGCCCCTCCGACAGTGCGACGCTCCCTCAGTACCGCCACACTGACAGTGCGACGCTCCCTCAGTACTGCCCCTCCGACAGTGCAGCGCT
The DNA here is from genome assembly GCF_052327205.1 of Somniosus microcephalus. NCBI lineage: Eukaryota > Metazoa > Chordata > Chondrichthyes > Squaliformes > Somniosidae > Somniosus > Somniosus microcephalus. The sequence goes on from NW_028225179.1 coordinate 174,779,422, forward strand.
CCCTCAGTACTGACCCTCCGACAGTGCGGCGCTCCCTCAGTACTGCCCCTCTGACAGTGCGAACTCCCTCAGTACTGCCCCTCCGACAGTGCGTCGCTCCCTCAGTACTGCCCTCCGAAAGTGCTGCGCTCCCTCAGTACTGCCCCTCCAAAAGTGCGGCGCTCCCTCAGTACTGCCCCATCCACAGTGCGGCGCTCCCTCAGTACAGCCCCTCCGACAGTGCGATGCTCCCTCAGTACTACCCCTCCGAAAGTGTGGCGCTCCCTCAATACTGACCCTCCGACAGTGCGACGCTCCCTCAGTACTGCCCCTCCGACAGTGCAACACTCCCTCAGTACTGCCCCTCCGACAGTGCAACACTCCCTCAGTACTGCCCCTCTGACAGTGCGACGCTCCCTCAGTAGCACCACTCTGACAGTGCGGCACTCCCTCAGCACCGCCCCTCCGACAGGGCCGCGCTCCCTCAGTACTGACCCTCCGATAGTGCGGCGCTCCCTCAGCACTGCCCCTCCGACACAGCGGCGCTCCCTCAGTACCGCCCCTAAGACAGTGCGGCCCTCCCTCAATACTGACCCTCCGACAGTGCGATGCTCCCTCAGTACTGCCCCTCAGACAGTGCGACGCACCCTCAGTACCGCCCCTCTGACAGTGCGGCACTCCCTCAGTACTGCCCCTCCGACAGTGCGACGCTCCCTCAGTACCGCCCCTCTGACAGTGCGACGCTCCCTCAGTACTGCCCCTCCGACAGTGCGGCGCTCCCTCAGTACTGACCCTCCGACAGTGCGGTGCTCCCTCAGTACTGCCCCTCCGACAGTGCAGCGCCACCTCAGTACCCGCCCCTCCAACAGCGCGACGCCCCTTCAGTACCGCCCCTCTGACAGTGCGAACTCCCTCAGTACTGCCCCTCCGACAGTGCGGCGCTCCCTCAGTACTGCCCTCCGAAAGTGCTGCGCTCCCTCAGTACTGCCCCTCCGAAAGTGCGGCGCTCCCTCAGTACTGCCCCTCCGACAGTGCGGCGCTCCCTCAGTACTGCCCCTCCGACAATGCGGCGCTCCCTCAGTCAGTGCAGCGCTCCCTCAGTACTGCCCCTCCGACAGTGCGGCGCTCACTCAGTACTGCCCCTCCGACAGTGCGGCGCTCCCTCAGTACTGCCCCTCCGACAGTGCGGCGCTCCCTCAGTACTGCCCCTCCGACAGTGCGGCGCTCCCTCAGTACTGCCCCTCCGACAGTGCGGCGCTCCCTCTGTACTGCCCCTCCGACAGTGCGGCGCTCCCTCAGTACTGCCCCTCCGACAGTGCGGCGCTCCCTCAGTACTGCCCCTCCGACAGTGCAGCGCTCCCTCAGTACTGCCCCTCCGACAGTGCGGCGCTCCCTCACTACTGCCCCTCCGACAGTGCGGTGCTCCCTCAGTACTGCCCCTCCGACAGTGCGGCGCTCCCTCAGTACTGCCCCTCTGACAGTGCGGCGCTCCCTCAGTAATGCCCCTCCGACAGTGCGGCCCTCCCTCAATACTGCCCCTCCGACAGTGCGGCGCTCCCTCAGTACTGCCCCTCCGACAGTGCGGCCCTCCCTCAATACTGCCCCTCCGACATTGCGGCGCTCCCTCAGTACTGCCCCTCCGACAGTGCAGTGCTCCCTCAGTAATGCCCTCTGACAGTGCTGCGCTCCCTCAGTACTGCCCCTCCGAATGTGCGGCGCTCACTCAGTACTGCCCCTCCGACAGTGCGGCGCTCCCTCAGTACTGCCCCTCCGATAGTGTGGCACTCCCTCAGTACTGCCCCTCCGACAGTGCGATTTTCCCTCAGTACTGCCCCTCCGACAGTGCGGCGCTCCCTCAGTACTGCCCCTCCGACAGTGCGGCGCTCCCTCAGTACTGCCCCTCTGACAGTGCGGCGCTCCCTCAGTACTGCCCCTCCGACAGTGCGGCGCTCCCTCAGTACTGCCCCTCTGACACTGCCGCACTCCCTCAGTACTGCCCCTCCGACAGTGCGGCGCTCCCTCAGTACTGCCCCTCCGACAGTACTGCGCTCCCTCAGTACTGACCCTCCGACAGTGCAGCGCTCCCTCAGTACTGCCCCTCCGACAGTGCGGCGCTCCCTCAGTACTGCCCCTCCGACAGTGCGGCGCTCCCTCAGTACTGCCCCTCCGACAGTGCGGCGCTCCCTCAGTACTGCCCCTCCGACAGTGCGGCGCTCCCTCAGTACTGCCCCTCCGACAGTGCGGCGCTCCCTCAGTACTGCCCCTCCGACAGTGCGGCGCTCCTTCAGTACTGCCCCTCCGACAGTGCGGTGCTCCCTCAGTACTGCCCCTCCGACAGTGCGGCGCTCCCTCAGTACTGCCCCTCTGACAGTGCGGCGCTCCCTCAGTAATGCCCCTCCGACAGTGCGGCCCTCCCTCAATACTGCCCCTCCGACAGTGCGGCGCTCCCTCAGTACTGCCCCTCCGACAGTGCGGCCCTCCCTCAATACTGCCCCTCCGACATTGCGGCGCTCCCTCAGTACTGCCCCTCCGACAGTGCGGCGCTCCCTCAGTACTGCCCCTCCGACAGTGCGGCGCTCCCTCAGTACTGCCCCTCCGACAGTGCAGCTCTCCCTCAGTACTGCCCCTCCGACAGTGCGGCGCTCCCTCAGCACTGCCCCTCCGACAGTGCAGCGCTCCCTCAGTACTGCCCCTCCGACAGTGCAGCGCTCCCTCAGTACTGCCCCTCCGACAGTGCGGCGCTCCCTCAGTACTGCCCCTCCAACAGTGCAACGCTCCCTCAGTACTGCCCCTCCGACAGTGCAACGCTCCCTCAGTACTGCCCCTCCGACAGTGCAACGCTCCCTCAGTACTGCCCCTCCGACAGTGCGACACTCCCTCAGTACTGCCCCTCCGACAGTGTGGTGCTCCCTCAGTACTGCCACTCCGACAGTGCGGCGCTCCCACAGTACTGCCCCTCCGACAGTGCAACGCTCCCTCAGTACTGCCCCTCCGACAGTGCGACGCTCCCTCAGTACTGCCACTCCGACAGTGCGGCACTCCCTCAGTACTGCCCCTCCGACAGTGCAGCGCTCCCTCAGTACTGCCCCTCCGACAGTGCGACGCTCCCTCAGTACCGCCCCTCCGACAGTGCGACGCTCCCTCAGTACCGCACCTCTGACAGTGCGGCACTCCCTCAGTACCGCCCTTCCGACAGTGCAGCGCTCCGTCAGTAATGCCCCTCCGACAGTGCGACGCTCCCTCAGTACTGCCCCATCCACAGTGCGGCGCTCCCTCAGTACCGCCCCTCCGACAGTGCGGCGCTCCCTCAGTACTGCCCCTCCGACAGTGCGGCGCTCCCTCAGTACCGACCCTCTGACAGTGCGGCGCTCCCTCAGTACTGCCCCTCCGACAGTGCGGCGCTCCCTCAGTACCGACCCTCTGACAGTGCGGCGCTCCCTCAGTACTGCCACTCTGACAGTGCGGCGCTCCCTCAGTACTGCACCTCCGACAGTGCGACGCTCCCTCAGTACTACCCCTCCGACAGTGTGGCGCTCCCTCAATACTGACCCTCCGACAGTGCGACGCTCCCTCAGTACTGCCCCTCTGAAAGTGCGGCGCTCCCTCAGTACTGCCCCTCCGACAGTGCGGCGCTCCCTCAGTACTGCCCCTCCGACAGTGCGACGCTCCCTCAGTACCTCCCCTCCGACAGTGTGGCACTCCCTCCGTACTGCCCCTCCGACAGTGCGACGCTCCCTCAGTAGCACCCCTCTGACAGTGCGGCACTCCCTCAGTACCGCCCCTCCGACAGTGCGGCGCTCCCTCAGTACTGACCCTCCGATAGTGCGGCGCTACCTCAGCACTGCCCCTCCGACACTGCGGCGCTCCTTCAGTACCGCCCCTCCGACAGTGCGGCCCTCCCTCAGTACTGACCCTCCGACAGTGCGATGCTCCCTCAGTACTGCCCCTCCGACAGTGCGACGCCCCCTCAGTACTGCGCCTCCGACAGTGCGGCGCTCCCTCAGTACTGCCCTCTGACAGTGCTGCGCTCCCTCAGTACTGCCCCTCCGAATGTGCGGCGCTCCCTCAGTACTGCCCCTTCGACAGTGCGGCGCTCCCTCCGTACTGCCCCTCCGATAGTGTGGCACTGCCTCAGTACTGCCCCTCCGACAGTGCGACTCTCCCTCAGTACTGCCCCTCCGACAGTGCGGCGCTCCCTCAGTACTGCCCCTCCGACAGTGCGGCGCTCCCTCAGTACTCCCCCTCTGACAGTGCGGCGCTCCCTCAGTACTGCCCCTCCGATAGTGCGGCGCTCCCTCAGTACTGCCCCTCTGACACTGCGGCACTCCATCAGTACTGCCCCTCCGACAGTACTGCGCTCCCTCAGTACTGACCCTCCGACAGTGCAGCGCTCCCTCAGTACTGCCCCTCCGACAGTGCAGCGCTCCCTCAGTAATGCCCCTCCGACAGTGCGGCCCTCCCTCAATACTGCCCCTCCGACAGTGCGGCGCTCCCTCAGTACTGCCCCTCCGACAGTGCGGCCCTCCCTCAATACTGCCCCTCCGACATTGCGGCGCTCCCTCAGTACTGCCCCTCCGACAGTGCGGTGCTCCCTCAGTAATGCCCTCTGACAGTGCTGCGCTCCCTCAGTACTGCCCCTCCGAATGTGCGGCGCTCACTCAGTACTGCCCCTCCGACAGTGCGGCGCTCCCTCAGTACTGCCCCTCCGACAGTGCGGCGCTCCCTCAGTACTGCCCCTCCGACAGTGCGGTGCTCCCTCAGTACTGCCCCTCCGACAGTGCGGCGCTCCCTCAGTACTGCCCCTCTGACAGTGCGGCGCTCCCTCAGTAATGCCCCTCCGACAGTGCGGCCCTCCCTCAATACTGCCCCTCCGACAGTGCGGCGCTCCCTCAGTACTGCCACTCCGACAGTGCGGCCCTCCCTCAATACTGCCCCTCCGACATTGCGGCGCTCCCTCAGTACTGCCCCTCCGACAGTGCGGCGCTCCCTCAGTATTGCCCCTCCGACAGTGCGGCGCTCCCTCAGTACTGCCCCTCCGACAGTGCAGCGCTCCCTCAGTACTGCCCCTCCGACAGTGCGGCGCTCCCTCAGCACTGCCCCTCCGACAGTGCAGCGCTCCCTCAGTACTGCCCCTCCGACAGTGCAGCGCTCCCTCAGTACTGCCCCTCCGACAGTGCGGCGCTCCCTCAGTACTGCCCCTCCAACAGTGCAACGCTCCCTCAGTACTGCCCCTCCGACAGTGCAACGCTCCCTCAGTACTGCCCCTCCGACAGTGCAACGCTCCCTCAGTACTGCCCCTCCGACAGTGCGACGCTCCCTCAGTACTGCCCCTCCGACAGTGTGGTGCTCCCTCAGTACTGCCACTCCGACAGTGCGGCGCTCCCACAGTACTGCCCCTCCGCCAGTGCAACGCTCCCTCAGTACTGCCCCTCCGACAGTGCGACGCTCCCTCAGTACTGCCACTCCGACAGTGCGGCACTCCCTCAGTACTGCCCCTCCGACAGTGCAGCGCTCCCTCAGTACTGCCCCTCCGACAGTGCGACGCTCCCTCAGTACCGCCCCTCCGACAGTGCGACGCTCCCTCAGTAATGCCCCTCCGACAGTGCGACGCTCCCTCAGTACTGCCCCATCCACAGTGCGGCGCTCCCTCAGTACCGCCCCTCCGACAGTGCGGCGCTCCCTCAGTACTGCCCCTCCGACAGTGCGGCGCTCCCTCAGTACCGACCCTCTGACAGTGCGGCGCTCCCTCAGTACTGCCACTCTGACAGTGCGGCGCTCCCTCAGTACTGCACCTCCGACAGTGCGACGCTCCCTCAGTACTACCCCTCCGACAGTGTGGCGCTCCCTCAATACTGACCCTCCGACAGTGCGACGCTCCCTCAGTACTGCCCCTCCGACAGTGCAACACTCCCTCAGTACTGCCCCTCTGAAAGTGCGGCGCTCCCTCAGTACTGCCCCTCCGACAGTGCGGCGCTCCCTCAGTACTGCCCCTCCGACAGTGCGACGCTCCCTCAGTACCTCCCCTCCGACAGTGTGGCACTCCCTCCGTACTGCCCTTCCGACAGTGCGACGCTCCCTCAGTACTGCCCCTCTGACAGTGCGGCACTCCCTCAGTACCGCCCCTCCGACAGTGCTGCGCTCCCTCAGTACTGCCCCTCCGAATGTGCGGCGCTCCCTCAGTACTGCCCCTCCGACAGTGCGGCGCTCCCTCCGTACTGCCCCTCCGATAGTGTGGCACTGCCTCAGTACTGCCCCTCCGACAGTGCGACTCTCCCTCAGTACTGCCCCTCCGACAGTGCGGCGCTCCCTCAGTACTGCCCCTCCGACAGTGCGGCGCTCCCTCAGTAGCACCCCTCTGACAGTGCGGCACTCCCTCAGTACCGCCCCTCCGACAGTGCGACGCTCCCTCAGTAGCACCCCTCTGACAGTGCGGCACTCCCTCAGTACCGCCCCTCCGACAGTGCGGCGCTCCCTCAGTACTGACCCTCCGATAGTGCGGCGCTACCTCAGCACTGCCCCTCCGACACTGCGGCGCTCCTTCAGTACCGCCCCTCCGACAGTGCGGCCCTCCCTCAGTACTGACCCTCCGACAGTGCGATGCTCCCTCAGTACTGCCCCTCCGACAGTGCGACGCCCCCTCAGTACCGCCCGTCTGACAGTGCGATGCTCCCTCAGTACTGCGCCTCCGACAGTGCGGCGCTCCCTCAGTACTGCCCTCTGACAGTGCTGCGCTCCCTCAGTACTGCCCCTCCGAATGTGCGGCGCTCCCTCAGTACTGCCCCTTCGACAGTGCGGCGCTCCCTCCGTACTGCCCCTCCGATAGTGTGGCACTGCCTCAGTACTGCCCCTCCGACAGTGCGACTCTCCCTCAGTACTGCCCCTCCGACAGTGCGGCGCTCCCTCAGTACTGCCCCTCCGACAGTGCGGCGCTCCCTCAGTACTCCCCCTCTGACAGTGCGGCGCTCCCTCAGTACTGCCCCTCCGATAGTGCGGCGCTCCCTCAGTACTGCCCCTCTGACACTGCGGCACTCCATCAGTACTGCCCCTCCGACAGTACTGCGCTCCCTCAGTACTGACCCTCCGACAGTGCAGCGCTCCCTCAGTACTGCCCCTCCGACAGTGCAGCGCTCCCTCAGTAATGCCCCTCCGACAGTGCGGCCCTCCCTCAATACTGCCCCTCCGACAGTGCGGCGCTCCCTCAGTACTGCCCCTCCGACAGTGCGGCCCTCCCTCAATACTGCCCCTCCGACATTGCGGCGCTCCCTCAGTACTGCCCCTCCGACAGTGCGGTGCTCCCTCAGTAATGCCCTCTGACAGTGCTGCGCTCCCTCAGTACTGCCCCTCCGAATGTGCGGCGCTCACTCAGTACTGCCCCTCCGACAGTGTGGCGCTCCCTCAGTACTGCCCCTCCGATAGTGTGGCACTCCCTCAGTACTGCCCCTACGACAGTGCGATTTTCCCTCAGTACTGCCCCTCCGACAGTGCGGCGCTCCCTCAGTACTGCCCCTCCGACAGTGCGGCGCTCCCTCAGTACTGCCCCTCTGACAGTGCGGCGCTCCCTCAGTACTGCCCCTCCGACAGTGCGGCGCTCCCTCAGTACTGCCCCTCTGACACTGCGGCACTCCCTCAGTACTGCCCCTCCGACAGTGCGGCGCTCCCTCAGTACTGCCCCTCCGACAGTACTGCGCTCCCTCAGTACTGACCCTCCGACAGTGCAGCGCTCCCTCAGTACTGCCCCTCCGACAGTGCGGCGCTCCCTCAGTACTGCCCCTCCGACAGTGTGGCGCTCCCTCAGTACTGCCCCTCCGACAGTGCGGCGCTCCCTCAGTACTGCCCCTCCGACAGTGCGGCGCTCCCTCAGTACTGCCCCTCCGACAGTGCGGCGCTCCCTCAGTACTGCCCCTCCGACAGTGCGGCGCTCCCTCAGTACTGCCCCTCCGACAGTGCGGTGCTCCCTCAGTACTGCCCCTCCGACAGTGCGGCGCTCCCTCAGTACTGCCCCTCTGACAGTGCGGCGCTCCCTCAGTAATGCCCCTCCGACAGTGCGGCCCTCCCTCAATACTGCCCCTCCGACAGTGCGGCGCTCCCTCAGTACTGCCCCTCCGACAGTGCGGCCCTCCCTCAATACTGCCCCTCCGACATTGCGTCGCTCCCTCAGTACTGCCCCTCCGACAGTGCGGCGCTCCCTCAGTACTGCCCCTCCGACAGTGCGGCGCTCCCTCAGTACTGCCCCTCCGACAGTGCGGCGCTCCCTCAGTACTGCCCCTCCGACAGTGCGGCGCTCCCTCAGCACTGCCCCTCCGACAGTGCAGCGCTCCCTCAGTACTGCCCCTCCGACAGTGCAGCGCTCCCTCAGTACTGCCCCTCCGACAGTGCGGCGCTCCCTCAGTACTGCCCCTCCAACAGTGCAACGCTCCCTCAGTACTGCCCCTCCGACAGTGCAACTCTCCCTCAGTACTGCCCCTCCGACAGTGCAACGCTCCCTCAGTACTGCCCCTCCGACAGTGCGACGCTCCCTCAGTACTGCCCCTCCGACAGTGTGGTGCTCCCTCAGTACTGCCACTCCGACAGTGCGGCGCTCCCTCAGTACTGCCCCTCCGACAGTGCGACGCTCCCTCAGTACTGCCACTCCGACAGTGCGGCACTCCCTCAGTACTGCCCCTCCGACAGTGCAGCGCTCCCTCAGTACTGCCCCTCCGACAGTGCGACGCTCCCTCAGTACCGCCCCTCCGACAGTGCGACGCTCCCTCAGTACCGCACCTCTGACAGTGCGGCACTCCCTCAGTACCGCCCTTCCGACAGTGCAGCGCTCCGTCAGTAATGCCCCTCCGACAGTGCGACGCTCCCTCAGTACTGCCCCATCCACAGTGCGGCGCTCCCTCAGTACCGCCCCTCCGACAGTGCGGCGCTCCCTCAGTACTGCCCCTCCGACAGTGCGGCGCTCCCTCAGTACCGACCCTCTGACAGTGCGGCGCTCCCTCAGTACTGCCACTCTGACAGTGCGGCGCTCCCTCAGTACTGCCCCTCCGACAGTGCGACGCTCCCTCAGTACTACCCCTCCGACAGTGTGGCGCTCCCTCAATACTGACCCTCCGACAGTGCGACGCTCCCTCAGTACTGCCCCTCCGACAGTGCAACACTCCCTCAGTACTGCCCCTCTGAAAGTGCGGCGCTCCCTCAGTACTGCCCCTCCGACAGTGCGGCGCTCCCTCAGTACTGCCCCTCCGACAGTGCGGCGCTCCCTCCGTACTGCCCTTCCGACAGTGTGGCGCTCCCTCAATACTGACCCTCCGACAGTGCGACGCTCCCTCAGTACTGCCCCTCCGACAGTGCGGCGCTCCCTCAGTACTGCCCCTCTGACAGTGCGGCACTCCCTCAGTACCGCCCCTCCGACAGTGCGGCGCTCCCTCAGTACTGACCCTCCGATAGTGCGGCGCTACCTCAGCACTGCCCCTCCGACACTGCGGCGCTCCTTCAGTACCGCCCCTCCGACAGTGCGGCCCTCCCTCAGTACTAACCCTCCGACAGTGCGATGCTCCCTCAGTACTGCCCCTCCAACAGTGCGACGCCCCCTCAGTACCGCCCGTCTGACAGTGCGATGCTCCCTCAGTACTGCCCCTCCGACAGTGCGGCGCTCCCTCAGTACTGCCCTCTGACAGTGCTGCGCTCCCTCAGTACTGCCCCTCCGAATGTGCGGCGCTCCCTCAGTACTGCCCCTCCGACAGTGCGGCGCTCCCTCCGTACTGCCCCTCCGATAGTGTGGCACTGCCTCAGTACTGCCCCTCCGACAGTGCGACTCTCCCTCAGTACGGCCCCTCCGACAGTGCGGCGCTCCCTCAGTACTGCCCTTCCGACAGTGCGACGCTCCCTCAGTAGCACCCCTCTGACAGTGCGGCACTCCCTCAGTACCGCCCCTCCGACAGTGCGGCGCTCCCTCAGTACTGACCCTCCGACAGTGCGGCGCTCCCTCAGTACCCCCCCTCTGACAGTGCGGCGCTCCCTCAGTACTGCCCCTCCGATAGTGCGGCGCTCCCTCAGTACTGCCCCTCTGACACTGCGGCACTCCATCAGTACTGCCCCTCCGACAGTACTGCGCTCCCTCAGTACTGACCCTCCGACAGTGCAGCGCTCCCTCAGTACTGCCCCTCCGACAGTGCAGCGCTCCCTCAGTACTGCCCCTCCGACAGTGCGGTGCTCCCTCAGTACCGCCCCTCTGACAGTGCAGCGCTCCCTCAGTACCGCTCCTCCGACAGTGCAGCGCTCCCTCAGTACTGCCCCTCCGACAGTGCGATGCTCCCTCAGTACCGCCCCGTCCACAGTGCGGCGCTCCCTCAGTACCGCCCCTCCGACAGTGCGGCGCTCCCTCAGTACTGCCCCTCCGACAGTGCGGCGCTCCCTCAGTACCGAACCTCCGACAGTGTGGCGCTCCCTCAGTACTGCCCCTCCGACAGTGCGACGCTCCCTCAGTACTGCCCCTCCGACAGTGCGGCGCTCCCTCAGTACTGCCGCTCCGACAGTGCGGCGCTCCCTCAGTACTGCCCCTCCGACAGTGCGGCGCTTCCTCAGTACTGCCCCTCCGACAGTGCGACGCTCCCTCAGTACTACCCCTCCGACAGTGTGGCGCTTCCTCAATTCTGACCCTCCGACAGTGCAGCGCTCCCTCAGTACTGACCCTCCGATAGTGCGGCGCTCCCTCAGCACTGCCCCTCCGACACTGCGGCGCTCGCTCAGTACCGCCCCTCCGACAGTGCGGCCCTCCCTCAGTACTGACCCTCCGACAGTGCGATGCTCCCTCAGTACTGCCCCTCCGACAGTGCGGCGCTCCCTCAGTACCGCCCCTCCGACAGTGCGACACTCCCTCAGTACCGCACCTCTGACAGTGCGGCACTCCCTCAGTACCGCCCCTCCGACAGTGCAGCGCTCCGTCAGTAATGCCCCTCCGACAGTGCGACGCTCCCGCAGTACTGCCCCATCCACAGTGCGGCGCTCCCTCAGTACCGCCCCTCCGACAGTGCGGCGCTCCCTCAGTACTGCCCCACCGACAGTGTGGCGCTCCCTCAGTACCAGCCCTCTGACAGTGCGGCGCTCCATCAGTACTGCCCCTCTGACAGTGCGGCGCTCCCTCAGTACTGCCCCTCCGACAGTGCGACGCTCCCTCAGTACTACCACTCCGACAGTGTGGCGCTCCCTCAATACTGACCCTCCGACAGTGCGACGCTCCCTCAGTACTGCCCCTCCGACAGTGCAACACTCCCTCAGTACTGCCCCTCTGACAGTGCGACGCTCCCTCAGTACCTCCCCTCCGACAGTGTGGCGCTCCCTCAGTACTGCCCCTCCGACAGTGCGACGCTCCCTCAGTAGCACCCATCTGACAGTGCGGCACTCCCTCAGCACCGCCCCTCCGACAGTGCCGCGCTCCCTCAGTACTGACCCTCCGATACTGCGGCGCTCCCTCAGCACTGCCCCTCCGACACTGCGGCGCTCCCTCAGTACCGCCCCTAAGACAGTGTGGCCCTCCCTCAATACTGAACCTCCGACAGTGCGATGCTCCCACAGTACTGCCCCTCTGACAGTGCGACGCACCCTCAGTACCGCCCCTCTTACAGTGCGGCACTCCCCCAGTACTGCCCCTCCAACAGTGCGACGCTCCCTCAGTACCGCCCCTCTGACAGTGCGACGCTCCCTCAGTACTGCCCCTCCGACAGTGCAGCGCTCCCTCAGTACTGACCCTCCGACAGTGCGGTGCTCCCTCAGTACTGCCCCTCCGACAGTGCAGCGCCCCCTCAGTACCGCCCCTCCAACAGTGCGACGCCCCTTCAGTACCGCCCCTCTGACAGTGCGAACTCCCTCAGTACTGCCCCTCCGACAGTGCGGCGCTCCCTCAGTAGTGCCCCTCCGACAGTGCGGTGCTCCCTCAGTACTGCCCCTCCGACAGTGCGGCGCTCCCTCAGTACTGCCCCACCGACAGTTGCGGCGCTCCCTCAGTACTGCCCCTCCGACAGTGCGGCGCTCCCTCAGTACTGCCCCTCCGACAGTGCGGTGCTCCCTCAGTACTGCCCCTCCGACAGTGCGGCGCTCCCTCAGTACTGCTCCTCTGACAGTGCGGCGCTCCCTCAGTACTGCCCCTCCGACAGTGCGGCCCTCCCTCAATACTGCCCCTCCGACAGTGCGGCGCTCCCTCAGTACTGCCCCTCCGACAGTGCGGCGCTCCCTCAGTACTGCCCCTCCGACAGTGCGGCGCTCCCTCAGTACTGCCCCTCCGACAGTGCGGCGCTCCCTCAGCACTGCCCCTCCGACAGTGCGGCGCTCCCTCAGTACTGCCCCTCCGACAGTGCGGCACTCCCTCAGTACTGCCCCTCCGACAGTGCGGCACTCCCTCAGTACTGCCCCTCCGACAGTGCGGCGCTCCCTCAGTACTGCCCCTCCGACAGTGCGGCACTCCCTCAGCACTGCCCCTCTGACAGTGCGGCCCTCCCTCAGTACTGACCCTCCGACAGTGCGATGCTCCCTCAGTACTGCCCCTCCGACAGTGCGGCGCTCCCTCAGTACCGCCCCTCCGACAGTGCGACGCTCCCTTAGTACCGCACCTCTGACAGTGCGGCACTCCCTCAGTACCGCCCCTCCGACAGTGCAGCGCTCCGTCAGTAATGCCCCTCCGACAGTGCGACGCTCCCTCAGTACTGCCCCATCCACAGTGCGGCGCTCCCTCAGTACCGCGCCTCCGACAGTGCGGCGCTCCCTCAGTACTGCCCCTCCGACAGTGCGGCGCTCCCTCAGTACCAACCCTCTGACAGTGCGGCGCTCCCTCAGTACTGCCCCTCTGACAGTGCGGCGCTCCCTCAGTACTGCCCCTCCGACAGTGCGACGCTCCCTCAGTACTACCCCTCCGACAGTGTGGCGCTCCCTCAATACTGACCCTCCGACAGTGCGACGCTCCCTCAGTACTGCCCCTCCGACAGTGCAACACTCCCTCAGTACTGCCCCTCCGACAGTGTGGCGCTCCCTCAATACTGACCCTCCGACAGTGCGACGCTCCCTCAGTACTGCCCCTCCGACATTGCAACACTCCCTCAGTACTACCCCTCCGACAGTGTGGCGCTCCCTCAATACTGACCCTCCGACAGTGCAGCGCTCCCTCAGTACTGCCCCTCCGACAGTGCGACATTCCCTCAGTACTGCCCCTCTGACAGTGCGACGCTCCCTCAGTACCTCCCCTCCGACAGTGTGGCACTCCCTCAGTACTGCCCCTCCGACAGAGCGACGCTCCCTCAGTAGCACCCCTCTGACAGTGCGGCACTCCCTCAGCACCGCCCCTCCGACAGTGCCGCGCTCCCTCAGTACTGACCCTCCGATAGTGCGGCGCTCCCTCAGCACTGCCCCTCCGACACTGCGGCGCTCCCTCAGTACCGCCCCTAAGACAGTGCGGCCCTCCCTCAATACTGACCCTCCGACAGTGCGATGCTCCCTCAGTACTGCCCCTCTGACAGTGCGACGCACCCTCAGTACCGCCCCTCTGACAGTGCGGCACTCCCTCAGTACTGCCCCTCCGACAGTGCGACGCTCCCTCAGTACCGCCCCACTGACAGTGCGACGCTCCCTCAGTACTGCCCCTCCGACAGTGCGGTGCTCCCTCAGTACTGCCCCTCTGACAGTGCGAACTCCCTCAGTACTGCCCCTCCGACAGTGCGGCGCTCCCTCAGTACTGCCCTCCGAAAGTGCTGCGCTCCCTCAGTACTGCCCCTCCAAAAGTGCGGCGCTCCCTCAGTACTGCCCCATCCACAGTGCGGCGCTCCCTCAGTACCGCCCCTCTGACAGTGCGGCGCTCCCTCAGTACTGCCCCTCCGACAGTGCGGCGCTCCCTCAGTACCAACCCTCAGACAGTGCGGCGCTCCCTCAGCACTGCCCCTCTGACAGTGCGGCGCTCCCTCAGTACAGCCCCTCCGACAGTGCGACGCTCCCTCAGTACTACCCCTCCGACAGTGTGGCGCTCCCTCAATACTGACCCTCCGACAGTGCGACGCTCCCTCAGTACTGCCCCTCCGACAGTGCAACACTCCCTCAGTACTGCCCCTCTGACAGTGCGACGCTCCCTCAGTACCTCCCCTCCGACAGTGTGGCGCTCCCTCAGTACTGCCCCTCCGACAGTGCGACGCTCCCTCAGTAGCACCACTCTGACAGTGCGGCACTCCCTCAGCACCGCCCCTCCGACAGTGCCGCGCTCCCTCATTACTGACCCTCCGATAGTGCGGCGCTCCCTCAGCACTGCCCCTCCGACACAGCGGCGCTCCCTCAGTACCGCCCCTAAGACAGTGCGGCCCTCCCTCAATACTGACCCTCCGACAGTGCGATGCTCCCTCAGAACTGCCCCTCAGACAGTGCGACGCACCCTCAGTACCGCCCCTCTGACAGTGCGGCACTCCCTCAGTACTGCCCCACCGACAGTGCGACGCTCCCTCAGTACCGCCCCTCTGACAGTGCGAACTCCCTCAGTACTGCCCCTCCGACAGTGCGGCGCTCCCTCAGTACTGCCCTCCGAAAGTGCTGCGCTCCCTCAGTACTGCCCCTCCGAAAGTGCGGCGCTCCCTCAGTACTGCCCCTCCGACAGTGCGGCGCTCCCTCAGTACTGCCCCTCCGACAATGCGGCGCTCCCTCAGTCAGTGCAGCGCTCCCTCAGGACTGCCCCTCCGACAGTGCGGCGCTCACACAGTACTGCCCCTCCGACAGTGCGGCGCTCCCTCAGTACTGCCCCTCCGACAGTGCGGCGCTCCCTCAGTACTGCCCCTCCGACAGTGCGGCGCTCCCTCAGTACTGCCCCTCCGACAGTGCGGCGCTCCCTCAGTACTGCCCCTCCGACAGTGCGGCGCTCCCTCAGTACTGCCCCTCCGACAGTGCGGTGCTCCCTCAGTACTGCCCCTCCGACAGTGCGGCGCTCCCTCAGTACTGCCCCTCTGACAGTGCGGCGCTCCCTCAGTAATGCCCCTCCGACAGTGCGGCCCTCCCTCAATACTGCCCCTCCGACAGTGCGGCGCTCCCTCAGTACTGCCCCTCCGACAGTGCGGCCCTCCCTCAATACTGCCCCTCCGACATTGCGGCGCTCCCTCAGTACTGCCCCTCCGACAGTGCGGTGCTCCCTCAGTAATGCCCTCTGACAGTGCTGCGCTCCCTCAGTACTGCCCCTCCGAATGTGCGGCGCTCACTCAGTACTGCCCCTCCGACAGTGCGGCGCTCCCTCAGTACTGCCCCTCCGATAGTGTGGCACTCCCTCAGTACTGCCCCTCCGACAGTGCGATTTTCCCTCAGTACTGCCCCTCCAACAGTGCGGCGCTCCCTCAGTACTGCCCCTCCGACAGTGCGGCGCTCCCTCAGTACTGCCCCTCTGACAGTGCGGCGCTCCCTCAGTACTGCCCCTCCGACAGTGCGGCGCTCCCTCAGTACTGCCCCTCTGACACTGCGGCACTCCCTCAGTACTGCCCCTCCGACAGTGCGGCGCTCCCTCAGTACTGCCCCTCCGACAGTACTGCGCTCCCTCAGTACTGACCCTCCGACAGTGCAGCGCTCCCTCAGTACTGCCCCTCCGACAGTGCGGCGCTCCCTCAGTACTGCCCCTCTGACAGTGCGGCGCTCCCTCAGTACTGCCCCTCCGACAGTGCGGCGCTCCCTCAGTACTGCCCCTCCGACAGTGTGGCGCTCCCTCAGTACTGCCCCTCCGACAGTGCGGCGCTCCCTCAGTACTGCCCCTCCGACAGTGCGGCGCTCCCTCAGTACTGCCCCTCCGACAGTGCGGTGCTCCCTCAGTACTGCCCCTCCGACAGTGCGGCGCTCCCTCAGTACTGCCCCTCTGACAGTGCGGCGCTCCCTCAGTAATGCCCCTCCGACAGTGCGGCCCTCCCTCAATACTGCCCCTCCGACAGTGCGGCGCTCCCTCAGTACTGCCCCTCCGACAGTGCGGCCCTCCCTCAATACTGCCCCTCCGACATTGCGGCGCTCCCTCAGTACTGCCCCTCCGACAGTGCGGCGCTCCCTCAGTACTGCCCCTCCGACAGTGCGGCGCTCCCTCAGTACTGCCCCTCCGACAGTGCAGCGCTCCCTCAGTACTGCCCCTCCGACAGTGCGGCGCTCCCTCAGCACTGCCCCTCCGACAGTGCAGCGCTCCCTCAGTACTGCCCCTCCGACAGTGCAGCGCTCCCTCAGTACTGCCCCTCCGACAGTGCGGCGCTCCCTCAGTACTGCCCCTCCAACAGTGCAACGCTCCCTCAGTACTGCCCCTCCGACAGTGCAACGCTCCCTCAGTACTGCCCCTCCGACAGTGCAACGCTCCTCAGTACTGCCCCTCCGACAGTGCGACGCTCCCTCAGTACTGCCCCTCCGACAGTGTGGTGCTCCCTCAGTACTGCCCCTCCGACAGTGCGGCGCTCCCACAGTACTGCCCCTCCGACAGTGCGACGCTCCCTCAGTACTGCCCCTCCGACAGTGCGACGCTCCTCAGTACTGCCACTCCGACAGTGCGGCACTCCCTCAGTACTGCCCCTCCGACAGTGCAGCGCTCCCTCAGTACTGCCCCTCCGACAGTGCGGCGCTCCCTCAGTACTGCCCTCCGACAGTGCGGTGCTCCCTCAGTACTGCCCCTCCGACAGTGCTGCGCCTCCCTCAGTACTGCCCCCTCTGAAAGTGCGGCGCTCCCTCAGTACTGCCCCTCCGACAGTGCGGCGCTCCCTCAGTACTGCCCCTCCGACAGTGCGACGCTCCCTCAGTACTGCCCCTCTGACGGTGAGGCACTCCCTCAGTACTGCCCTCCGACAGTGCTGCGCTCCCTCAGTACTGCCCTCTGAAAGTGCGGCGCTCCCTCAGTACTGCCCCTCCGACAGTGCGGCGCTCCCTCAGTACTGCCCCTCCGACAGTGCGACGCTCCCTCAGTACTGCCCATCCGACAGTGCGACGCTCCTCAGTACTGCCCCCTCCGACAGTGCGACATTCCCTCAGTACTGCCCCTCTGACAGTGCGACGCTCCCTCAGTACCTCCCCTCGACAGTGTGGCACTCCCTCAGTACTGCCCTTCCGACAGTGCGACGCTCCCTCAGTAGCACCCCTCTGAGAGTGCGGCACTCCCTCAGTAGCGCCCTTCCGACAATGCGGCGCTCCTTCGGTACTGACCCTCCGATATTGCTGGGCTCCCTCAGCACTGCCCCTCCGACACTGCGGCGCTCCCTCAGTACCGCCCCACCGAAAGTGTGGTGCTCCTCAGTACTGCCCCTCCGACAGTGCGGCACTCCCTCCCTCAGTACTGACCCTCCGACAGTGCGATGCTCCCTCAGTACTGCCCCTCCGACACTGCGGCGCTCCCTCAGTACCGCCCCTAAGACAGTGTGGCCCTCCCTCAATACTGAACCTCCGACAGTGCGATGCTCCCACAGTACTGCCCCTCTGACAGTGCGACGCACCCTCAGTACCGCCCCTCTTACAGTGCGGCACTCCCCCAGTACTGCCCCTCCAACAGTGCGACGCTCCCTCAGTACCGCCCCTCTGACAGTGCGACGCTCCCTCAGTACTGCCCCTCCGACAGTGCAGCGCTCCCTCAGTACTGACCCTCCGACAGTGCGGTGCTCCCTCAGTACTGCCCCTCCGACAGTGCAGCGCCCCCTCAGTACCGCCCCTCCAACAGTGCGACGCCCCTTCAGTACCGCCCCTCTGACAGTGCGAACTCCCTCAGTACTGCCCCTCCGACAGTGCGGCGCTCCCTCAGTAGTGCCCCTCCGACAGTGCGGTGCTCCTCAGTACTGCCCTTCCGACAGTGCGGCGCTCCCTCAGTACTGCCCCACGACAGTTGCGGCGCTCCCTCAGTACTGCCCCTCCGACAGTGCGGCGCTCCCTCAGTACTGCCCCTCCGACAGTGCGGTGCTCCCTCAGTACTGCCCCTCCGACAGTGCGGCGCTCCCTCAGTACTGCTCCTCTGACAGTGCGGCGCTCCCTCAGTCCTGCCCCTCCGACAGTGCGGCCCTCCTCAATACTGCCCCTCCGACAGTGCGGCGCTCCCTCAGTACTGCCCCTCCGACAGTGCGGCGCTCCCTCAGTACTGCCCCTCCGACAGTGCGGCGCTCCCTCAGTACTGCCCCTCCGACAGTGCGGCGCTCCCTCAGCACTGCCCCTCCGACAGTGCGGCGCTCCCTCAGTACTGCCCCTCCGACAGTGCGGCACTCCCTCAGTACTGCCCCTCCGACAGTGCGGCACTCCCTCAGTACTGCCCCTCCGACAGTGCGGCGCTCCCTCAGTACTGCCCCTCCGACAGTGCGGCACTCCCTCAGCACTGCCCCTCTGACAGTGCGGCCCTCCCTCAGTACTGACCCTCCGACAGTGCGATGCTCCCTCAGTACTGCCCCTCCGACAGTGCGGCGCTCCCTCAGTACCGCCCCTCCGACAGTGCGACGCTCCCTTAGTACCGCACCTCTGACAGTGCGGCACTCCCTCAGTACCGCCCCTCCGACAGTGCAGCGCTCCGTCAGTAATGCCCCTCCGACAGTGCGACGCTCCCTCAGTACTGCCCCATCCACAGTGCGGCGCTCCCTCAGTACCGCGCCTCCGACAGTGCGGCGCTCCCTCAGTACTGCCCCTCCGACAGTGCGGCGCTCCCTCAGTACCAACCCTCTGACAGTGCGGCGCTCCCTCAGTACTGCCCCTCTGACAGTGCGGCGCTCCCTCAGTACTGCCCCTCCGACAGTGCGACGCTCCCTCAGTACTACCCCTCCGACAGTGTGGCGCTCCCTCAATACTGACCCTCCGACAGTGCGACGCTCCCTCAGTACTGCCCCTCCGACAGTGCAACACTCCCTCAGTACTGCCCCTCCGACAGTGTGGCGCTCCCTCAATACTGACCCTCCGACAGTGCGACGCTCCCTCAGTACTGCCCCTCCGACAGTGCAACACTCCCTCAGTACTACCCCTCCGACAGTGTGGCGCTCCCTCAATACTGACCCTCCGACAGTGCAGCGCTCCCTCAGTACTGCCCCTCCGACAGTGCGACATTCCCTCAGTACTGCCCCTCTGACAGTGCGACGCTCCCTCAGTACCTCCCCTCCGACAGTGTGGCACTCCCTCAGTACTGCCCCTCCGACAGAGCGACGCTCCCTCAGTAGCACCCCTCTGACAGTGCGGCACTCCCTCAGCACCGCCCCTCCGACAGTGCCGCGCTCCCTCAGTACTGACCCTCCGATAGTGCGGCGCTCCCTCAGCACTGCCCCTCCGACACTGCGGCGCTCCCTCAGTACCGCCCCTAAGACAGTGCGGCCCTCCCTCAATACTGACCCTCCGACAGTGCGATGCTCCCTCAGTACTGCCCCTCTGACAGTGCGACGCACCCTCAGTACCGCCCTCTGACAGTGCGGCACTCCCTCAGTACTGCCCCTCCGACAGTGCGACGCTCCCTCAGTACCGCCCCCACTGACAGTGCGACGCTCCCTCAGTACTGCCCCTCCGACAGTGCGGTGCTCCCTCAGTACTGCCCCTCTGACAGTGCGAACTCCCTCAGTACTGCCCCTCCGACAGTGCGGCGCTCCCTCAGTACTGCCCTCCGAAAGTGCTGCGCTCCCTCAGTACTGCCCCTCCAAAAGTGCGGCGCTCCCTCAGTACTGCCCATCCACAGTGCGGCGCTCCCTCAGTACCGCCCCTCTGACAGTGCGGCGCTCCCTCAGTACTGCCCCTCCGACAGTGCGGCGCTCCCTCAGTACCAACCCTCAGACAGTGCGGCGCTCCCTCAGCACTGCCCCTCTGACAGTGCGGCGCTCCCTCAGTACAGCCCCTCCGACAGTGCGACGCTCCCTCAGTACTACCCCTCCGACAGTGTGGCGCCTCCTCAATACTGACCCTCCGACAGTGCGACGCTCCCTCAGTACTGCCCCTCCGACAGTGCAACACTCCCTCAGTACTGCCCCTCTGACAGTGCGACGCTCCCTCAGTACCTCCCCTCCGACAGTGTGG